>NW_022312549.1:2750-5671 GCF_002776525.5 Piliocolobus tephrosceles | reverse complement strand
AGTTATTTTAGTTTATTGATACATATGTTATGGTCCAGCATGTGGTGTATCTTAGCGGAGGTTTCGTATGCACCTGAAACAAATTAGTATTGTGCAGATGTTGAATTAATATTCTGGAAACACCTATTAAACTGGACTGATAGATGTCTACTGTATCTTTACTGAGAGATAATTTTTCTTATTTATTAACTTATGAGAAAGGATTATCAAAATCTTAAACTAAAATTAAAATTTAATTTTGTTAATTTTGTCTTCATGTACTTTCAATTTCTCTTACTAGGTGCCTATGCATTAAGGATTGTTTCATCTTCTTGAAGAATTGATCCTTTCATCATTATAAAATGACTCACTTTATTTATGATAATACTGTCTTGAATTCTATTTTGTATGTTATATAGCTATAACTGTTTTAACAGATTTAGTGGTTTCATAGCATATTGCTTTTTCATCATTCACTTTCACCTTGTTTGTTTCTTTGTATTTAAAATTTCCTCTTATAATCAGCTTATAGCTGATTCTTTCTTAAAAAAAAATTTCAACTTTTATTTTAGATTCGGGGGTACATGTGCAGGTTTGTTACATGGATATCTTGTGTGATGTTGAGGATTGGGGTACAAATGATCTTTTCAACCAGGTAGTGAGCATAATACCCACTAAGTAGTTTTTCAGCCCTTGCCCCCCTTTCTCTGTGCCCCTCTAATAGTCACGGTGTCTGTTGTCTCCATTTTGATGTCCATGTGTGCACAATCTTCATGTTCCACTTATAAGTGAGAATATGTGGTATGTAGCTCTCTGTTTCTGTGTTAATTCACATAGGCTAATGCCCTCCAGTTGCATACATCTTGCTGCAAGGGACATGTTTTTGTTCTTTTTATGTATGTTTAGTATTTCATGGTGTGTATGTACCACATTTTACTTATCCAGTGTACCGTTGATTGGCTCCTCGGTGGATTCTATGCCTTTTCTCTCGCGAATCGTGCTGTGATGAGCGTATGAGTGCATGTGGCTTTTTAGTAGAAGATTTTATTTTCATTTAGCTACCCAGCAATGGGATCGCTGGGCTGAATGGTTTCTGTTTTAAGTTCTCCCAGAAATCTCCAAACTGCTTTCCCCAATGGCTGAACTAATTTACACTGACATCGACAATGTACAAGCATTCTCTTTTCTCTTTAGCCTCATAATCATCTGTCATTTTTTGACTTTTTAATAATAGCGATTCCGACTGGTGTTAGATGGCATCTCATTGTGGTTTGGATATGCAGTTCTTTGATGATTGGTGATGTTGAACATTTTTTTCATGTTTGTTGGCTGCTTGTCTGTCTTCTTTTGAGAAATGTTTACTCATGTGTTTTGTCCATTTTTTAATGCGGTTGTTTTTAGCTTGTTGAATTGATCAAATTCCTTATAGATTTTGGATATTAGACCTTTGTTGGATCCATAATAGTTTGTGAATATTTTCTCCCATTCTGTAGGCAGTCTGTTTACTCCGTTGGTAGTTACTTCTGCTGTCCAGAACCTCTTTATTTTAAGTAGGTCTCACTTGGCAGATTTGATTTTGTTTCAATTGCTTTTGAAGACTTAATCATAAGTTATTTTCCAAGCCAATCTCCAGAGTGGTATTTCGTAGGTATTCTTCTAGAATTCTTATAGTTTAAGGTCTTACATTTAAATCTTTAATTCATCTAGAGTTAATTTTTGTGTATGGTTAAAGGTAAGGGTCCAGTTCCATTTATCTCCATATGGCTAGCCTGCTATCCTGTTACCATTTATTGCATAGAGAGTCCTTTCCTCATTGCTTATTTTTGTCAACTTTTTAATCAAAGATCAGATGATTGTAGATGTGAGGTTTTATTTTTAGGATCTCTATTCTGTTCCATTGATATACATGTCTGTTTTGTATAAAAATCGGTAACACTTCTATACAACAATAACATTCAAGCTGAGAGCCAAATCGAGAATGCAATTCCATTTGCAATGGCCACACACAAAAATGAAAATACCTAGGAATACATCTAACAAAGGAGGTGAAAAAGCTCTACAAGGAAATACAAAACGTTACTGAAAGAAAACATAGATGACACAAAGAAAGAGAAAAACATTCCATGCTCATGGATTGGAAGAATCAATATTGTTAAAATGGCCATACTGCTCAGAGCAATCTACACATTCAAAGCTATTCCTATCAAACTACTGACATTTTTTTACAGAATTTGAAAAAAAAAAAAAAACGATTTTTAAATTCATATGGAATCAAAAAAGAGCCTGAATAGACAAAATAATCTTAAGCAAAAATAACTAAGCCAGAGGCATCATATTTCTCCACTCCAAACTAAGCTATAAGGCTACAGTAACAAAAACAGCATAATACTAGTACAAAAACAGACATACAGATTTATAATTGCTTCTTGACTTTATTATCTACTCTGATAATCTAGTCTGATAATCTCTGAATCTCTGCCTGTTTACAGAGTTAATAGTAGTGTTTATTCCATTTGCATTTAGTGTAATTATTGATATTGCTCATAATATTTGTCTTTGGTTTTCTGTTTTTTATCTTTCTCTTTATTTTCTTTCAATTGCTGTGTTCCTATTCTTCATTATCTTTTCCTTCTTTTTTCTTTCTTTTTTTTATTTTATTTATTTTTTATTATACTTTAAGTTCTAGGGTACATGTGCATAACGTGCAGGTTACATATGTATACATGTGCCATGTTGGTGTGCTGCACCCATCAACTCGTCAGCACCCATCAATTCATCATTTATATCAGGTATAACTCCCCAGTGCAATCCCTCCCCCCTCCCCCCTCCCCATGATAGGCCCCAGTGTGTGATGTTCCCCTTCCCGAGTCCAAGTGAGCTCATTGTTCAGTTCCCACCTATGAGTGAGAACATGCGGTGTTTGGTTTTCTCTTCTTGTGATA
>NW_022312549.1:2044-2740 GCF_002776525.5 Piliocolobus tephrosceles | reverse complement strand
AGGGAGATTGGTCTAAAATTCTCTTTTTTTGTTGTGTCTCTGCCAGGCTTTGGTATCAGGATGATGCTGGCCTCATAAAATGAGTTAGGGAGGATTCCCTCTTTTTCTATTGATTGGAATAGTTTCAGAAGGAATGGTACCAGCTCCTCCTTGTAACTCTGGTAGAATTCAGCTGTGAATCCATCTGGTCCTGGGCTTTTTTTGGTGGGTAGGCTATTAATTGTTGCCTCAATTTCAGAGCCTGCTATTGGTCTATTCAGGGATTCAACTTCTTCCTGGTTTAGTCTTGGAAGAGTGTACGTGTCCAGGAAATTATCCATTTCTTCTAGATTTTCTAGTTGATTTGCGTAGAGGTGTTTATAGTATTCTCTGATGGTAGTTTGTATTTCTGTGGGGTTGGTGGTGATATCCCCTTTATCATTTTTTATTGCATCTATTTGATTCCTCTCTCTTTTCTTCTTTATTAGCCTTGCTAGCGGTCTGTCAATTTTGTGGATCTTTTCAAAAAACCAACTCCTGGATTCATTGATTTTTTGGAGGGTTTTTTGTGTCTCTATCTCCTTCAGTTCTGCTCTGATCTTAGTTATTTCTTGCCTTCTGCTAGCTTTTGAAGGTGTTTGCTCTTGCCTCTCTAGTTCTTTTAATTGTGATGTTAGAGTGTCAATTTTAGATCTTTCCTGCTTTCTCTTGTGGGCA
>NW_022312549.1:0-2034 GCF_002776525.5 Piliocolobus tephrosceles | reverse complement strand
GCTTGGTGCAGAGATGAGTTCAATTCCTGGATATCCTTGTTAACTTTCTGTCTCGTTGATCTGTCTAATGTTGACAGTGGAGTGTTGAAGTCTCCCATTATTATTGTATGGGAGTCTAAGTCTCTTTGTAAGTCTCTAAGGACTTGCTTTATGAATCTGGGTGCTCCTGTATTAGGTGCATATATATTTAGGATAGTTAGCTCTTCCTGTTGGATTGATCCCTTTACCATTATGTAATGGCCTTCTTTGTCTCTTTTGATCTTTGATGGTTTAAAGTCTGTTTTATCAGAGACTAGGATTGCAACCCCTGCTTTTTTTTGTTCTCCATTTGCTTGGTAGATCTTCCTCCATCCTTTTATTTTGAGCCTATGTATGTCTCTGCATGTGAGATGGGTCTCCTGAAGACAGCAGACTGATGGGTCTTGACTCTTTATCCAGTTTGCCAGTCTGTGTCTTTTAATTGGAGCATTTAGTCCATTTACATTTAAGGTTAATATTGTTATGTGTGATCTTGATCCTGCCATTATGATATTAACTGATTATTTTGCTCATTAGTTGATGCAGTTTCTTCCTAGGCTCGATGGTCTTTACATTTTGGCATGTTTTTGCAGTGGCTGGTACCAGTTGTTTCTTTCCATGTTTAGGGCTTCCTTCAGGGTCTCTTGTAAGGCAGGCCTGGTGGTGACAAAATCTCTAAGCATTTGCTTATCTGTAAAGAATTTTATTTCTCCTTCACTTATGAAACTTAGTTTGGCTGGATATGAAATTCTGGGTTTAAAATTCTTTTCTTTAAGAACGTTGAATATTGGCCCCCACTCTCTTCTGGCTTGTAGAGTTTCTGCCGAGAGATCTGCTGTCAGTCTGATGGGCTTCCCTTTGTGGGTAACCCGACCTTTCTCTCTGGCTGCCCTTAAGATTTTTTCCTTCATTTCAACTTTGGTGAATCTGGCAATTATGTGTCTTGGAGTTGCTCTTCTGGAGGAGTATCTTTGTGGCGTTCTCTGTATTTCCTGAATTTGAATGTTGGCCTGCCCTGCTAGGTTGGGGAAGTTCTCCTGGATGATATCCTGTAGAGTGTTTTCCAATTTGGTTCCATTTTCCCCCTCACGTTCAGGCACCCCAATCAGACGTAGATTTGGTCTTTTGACATAATCCCATACTTCTTGCAGGCTTTGTTCATTTCTTTTTCTTCTTTTTTCTTTTGGTTTCTCTTCTCGCTTCATTTCATTCATTTGATCCTCCATTGCTGATACTCTTTCTTCCAGTTGATCGAGTCGGTTACTGAAGCTTGTGCATTTGTCACGTATTTCTCGTGTCATGGTTTTCACCTCTGTCATTTCGTTTATGACCTTCTCTGCATTAATTAGTCTAGCTGTCAATTCTGCCACTTTTTTTTCAAGATTTTTAGTTTCTTTGCGCTGGGTACGTAATTCCTCCTTTAGCTCTGAGAGGTTTGATGGACTGAAGCCTTCTTCTCTCATCTCATCAAAATCATTCTCTGACCAGCTTTGATCCATTGCTGGCGATGGGCTGTGCTCCTTTGCAGGAGGAGATGCGCTCTTATTTTTTGAATTTCCAGCTTTTCTGCCCTGCTTTTTCCCCATCTTTGTGGTTTTATCTGTCACTGGTCTTTGATGATGGTGACATACTGATGGGGTTTTGATATAGGTGTCCTTCCTGTTTGATAGATTTCCTTCTGACTGTCAGGACCCTCAGCTATAGGTCTGTTGGAGATTGCTTGAGGTCCACTCCAGACCCTGTTTGCCTGGGTATCAGCAGCAGAGGTTGCAGAAGATAGAATATTGCTGAACAGCGAGTGCACCTGTCTGATTCTTGCTTTGGAAGCTTCCTCTCAGGGGTGTACTCCACCCTGTGAGGTGTGGGGTGTCAGACTGCCCCTAGTGGGGGATGTCTCCCAGTTAGGCTACTCAGGGGTCAGTGACCCACTTGAGCAGGCAGACTGCCCCTTCTCAGATCTCAACCTCCGTGTTGGGAGATCCACTGCTCTCTTCAAAGCTGTCAGACAGAGTCGTT
>NW_022312548.1:17347-21733 GCF_002776525.5 Piliocolobus tephrosceles | reverse complement strand
GTTTTTACAGGAACAGTGTTCAAACTGTGCATTATGAGAAGTAAGTTAGGACTCACTGAGTGGAATGCACACATAACCAAGCAGTTTCTCAGAAAGCTTCTCTCAAGTTTTTATCTCACTATATTTCCTAATTCACCATAGACCTGAAGGTGATTCCAAATATCCCTTCACGGATCCATCCTCAAGGGAGTTTCCAAGCTGCGTAATGTAAGGAAAGCTGCATCTATGTGAGATGAATAAACATAGCAAAAAGCAGATTCACAGAAAGCTTCTTTCCAGTTTTTATCTGAAGATATTTCCTTTTTCACCAGAGTCCAGAAAGTGCTCAGAAAGGACCCTTCGTGGATCCGTCCATGACAGTTTCCAAGCTGCGTAATGTAAAGAAAGCTTTATGTACATGAGATGATTACACATATCATAGAGTAGTTTCCTAGAAAGGTTCCTTCCAGTTTTTGTGTGAGGCTATTTCCCTTTTCACCGTCGGCATCAACATGCTCCCAAATATCACTTGGTACCTGTTTCTCCAAAAGGGTTTCCTCGATGCTGTATGAGAGGAGAGGTATAACACTGTGACTAGAATGCACAAGTCACAAAGCAGTTCCTCGGAAAGCTTCTCTCAAGTTTCGGTGTGAACATATTTCCTTTTTCATCATTAGCCTCAAAGTACTCCCGAATATCCCATCACATGCCAAACATACACAGGGCTAGAAAACTACTCAATGAAATAAGAGGCTTATCTGAGTGAGAGGAATTAAGACGACACAGAGCAGTTTCACAGAATGCTTCCTTCTGGATTTTACCTGAGAATATTTCTTTCTCCATATTCCTAGGATCGTCCCCAAATGTCCTTCCTCAGATTCCACAAAAACAATGATGTTATGCTGCTCAATCCGAAGAATGGTTTAACTCTGTGAGACGAATAGACACATCATAAAGCAGTTGCTCAGAACATTTCTCTGCAGGTTTCATCAGAAGGCATTTTCTCGCTCACCACCAGCCTCTGGGTATCAGAGAGTAGATTCCTGGAATGCTTCTTCCTCGATTTTATTTCAGTATATTTCACTATTCGCCATAGTCCTAAATGCGTTCAGAAATATCAATTTTTTGGTTTCACAGGAACAGTGATCAAACACTGCCTTGTGAGAAAAGAGGTAAAACTCCCTGGGTGGAATGAATGCATCACAAAGTATTTTCTCAGAAAGCTTCTATCCAGTTTTTATCTGAAGATATCTCCTCTTTCACTGTAGGCCTGAATGTGCTCTCAAATGTCCCTTTGCGGATCTGTGCATGACATAATTTCCAAACTGCGTAATATATTTAAATTTTTAACTATGTGAGATGAATAAATGTATCAAACACAAGGCAGTTTCACAGAAATCTTCTTTCCAGTTTTTGTCTGAGGATATTTCCTTTGTGACCATAGTCGTCACTATACTCCCAAATATCTCTTGGTAGCTTTTCCTCCAAAAGAAATTCCGGAATCCTCTTGGAGAAGAAAGGTATATTTCTGTGACTGGAATGCACACATCACAAAGCAGCTCCTCAGAAAGCTTCTCTCCAGTTTCTATCTGAAGACGTTTCCTTTCTCCCCGTAAGCCTCAAAGTCTTCCAGAATATCCCTTTGCAGACTAGAGAGAAAGAGTGTTATGATACAGCTCAATGAAAGGAGAAGCTTAACTGTGTGAGCGGAAATCACACGACACAGAGCAGTTTAACAGAAAGCTTCCTTCTGGTTTCTCCCTGAGGTTATTTGTTTTTCGGGATATTCTAAAGAGCGTTTCCCTATGTCCTTTCTCAGCTTAGACAGAAGCAGTGATTTCAAACTGCTCAATCAAAAGAATGATTTAACTGTATGAGATGACTGCAAACATCACAAAAGATTTGTGCAGAAAGCTCCTCTCCGATTTTCGATGGAAGACACTTTTTTGCCTCACTGAGGCCTCTGGTCGCCACTTACTATCCCTTCCCAGAGCGCTCTGAGACCGACTTTCAAACTGGGAAATATAGAGTAAGATGTAACCCTGTGAAAAGAATGGACATGTCATAGAGCAGTTTCTTTGTGTGCTTCTTTCTGTTTTTTATTGAACGACATTTCATTTCTTCCATAGTCTTCAATGTGTTCTGAATATCACTCTTTTGGTTTTACAGTAACAGTGTTCAAAACATGCCTCATGAGAAGAAAGTTATAACTCCCTGAGTGGAATGCACACATCACCAAGCAGTTTCTCAGAAAGCTTCTCTCCAGTTTTTATCTCACTATATTTCCTATATCACCACAGGCCCGAATCTGATCCCAAATATCCCCTTGTGGATCCATCCACGAGGGAGTTTCCAAGCTGTGTAAATATAAAGAAAGCTTCATCAATGTGAATGAATGAATATAGCAAAAAGCAGATTCACAGAAAGCTTCTTTCCAGTTTTTATCTGAAGATATTTCCTTTTTCACCATATTCCAGAAGGTGCTCCTGAAGGTCCCTTCGTGGATCGGTCCATGACAGTTTCCAGGCTGCGTAAAGTAAAGAAAGCTTGATCTATGTGAGATGACTACACATATCACAGAGTAGTTTCCCAGAAAGCTTCTTTCCAGTTTTTGTCTGAGGTTATTTCCCTTTTCACCATTGGCATCCACATGCTCCCGAATATGACTTGGTAGCTGTTTCTCCAAAAGGGTTTCTCCGACGCTGTATTAGAAGAGAGGTATAGCACTGTGAATGGAATGCACACGTCAGAAAGCAGTTTCTCAGAAAGCACCTCTCCAGTTTCTGTCTGAATATATTTCCTTTTACACTGTTAGCCTCAAAGTGCTCCTGAATATCCCATCACAAACTAAACATACGGAGAGCTAGAAAACTGTTCAATGAAAGGAGAGGCTTATCTGATTCCCAGGAATAATTCAACACAGAGTAGTTTCACAGAAAGCTTCCTTCTGAATTTTACCAGAGGATATTTCTTTCACCATATTCTAAGGATCATCTCCAAATATCCTCCTCAGATTCCACAAAAAGAGTGATTTCAAGCTGCTCAATCGAATGAATGTTTTAACTCTATGAGACGAACACACACATTGCAAAGCAGTTGCTCAGAACGTTTCTCTGCAGGTATCATCGCAAGGCGTTTTCTCGCTCACCACAAGACTCCAGGCGTCACTAAAGATCCCTTCTCAGATTCTTCAAAGACAGAGTTTTGAAACTGGGCAACATAGAGTAAACATTAACTCTGTGAACTGAATGCACATATAAGAGAGCAGATTCTTGGAAGGCTTCTTCCTCGATTTTATTTCAGTATATTTCACTAATCGCCATAGTCCTCAATGCGTTCCGAAAAATACTTTTTCGGGTACACAGGAACAGTGTTCAAATACCGCCTTGTGAGAAAAGAGGTAAATCTCCCTGAGTTGAATGCATACATCACAAAACAGTTTCTCAGAAATCTTCTATCCAGTTTTTATATGAAGATATCTCCTCTTTTACTGTAGGCCTGAATGTGCTCCCAAATGTCCCTTCACGGATCTGTGCATGACAGAGTTTCCAAACTAAGTAATGTAATTAAAGTTTTAACTATGCGAGATGAATAAATACATCTTAGACAAAGCAGTCTCACAGAAATCTTCTTTCTAGGTTTTGTCTGAGGATATTTCCTCTTTCACCATAGTCATCGCTATACTCCCGAATACCTCTTGGTAGCTTCTTCTCCAAAAGGGATTCCGGAGTTATCTAGGAGAAGAAAGCTATATTTCTGTGAGTGGAATGCACATGTCACAAAGCAGCACCTCAGAAAGCTTCTCTCCTGTTTCTATCTGAAGATGTTTCCTTTCTCAACGTAAGCCTCAAAGCCCTCCAGAATATCCCTTCGCACACTAAACAAAAACAGTGTTATGATACAGCTCAATGAAAAGAGAAGCTTTTCTGTTTGAGCTGAATTCTTGTGACAGAGAGGAGGTTCACAGAAAGCTTCCTTCTGTTTTCTCTCTGAGGTTATTTCTTTTCCAGGGTATTCAAAAGAGCGTTTCCAAATGTCCTTTCTCAGAGTCCACAGAAACAGTGATTTCAAACTGCTCAATCCAACGAATGATTTAACGCTATGAGAAGAATACAAACATCACAAAAGAATTGCGAAGAAAGCTTCTCTCCGATTTTCGATGGAAGACATTTCCTTGACTCACACAGGCCTCCAGTCGCCACTTACTATCCATTCGCAGAACCCTCAAAGACTGACATTCAAACTCGAAATGTAGAGTAAGCTTTAAATCTGTGAAAAGAATGGACATATCAGAGAGCAGTTTCTTCAATTCTTCTTTCTGTTTTTTATTGGATGACATTTCACTTTTTGCCATAGTCTTCCATGTGCTCTGAATATCACTCTTTTTTTTTTTTTTTTTTTTTTTTA
>NW_022312548.1:0-17247 GCF_002776525.5 Piliocolobus tephrosceles | reverse complement strand
CTCTCCCGTTTTTTTCTGACTATATTTCCTCTTTCACCATAGGCCCAAAGGTGATCCTTAATATCCCTTCACGGAACCATCCACGAGGGAGTTTTAAAGCTACATAATGTAAAGAAAGCTTCATGTATGTGAGATGAAAAACATAGCAAAAAGCAGATTCACAGAAAGCTTCTTTCCAGTTTTTATCTGAAGATATTTCCTTTTTCACCATACTCGAGAATGTGCTCCTGAAGGTCCCTTCGTGGATCGGTCCATGAGAATTTCCAACCTGCGTAATGTAAAGAAAGCTTTATCTATGTGAGATGATTACACATATCACAGAATGGTTTCCTAGAAAGCTTCTTTCCAGTTTTGTCTGAGGCTATTTCCCTTTTCACCATCAGCATCAGCATGCTCCCGAATATCAGCTGGTACCTGTTGTCCAAAAGGGTTTCCCTGACGCAGTGTGAGAAGATAGATACAACTGGAATGCACACGTCACAAAGCTGTTTCTCCGAAAGCTTCTCTCCAGTTTCGCTCTGAACATATTTCCTTTTTCACCATCAGCAACATAGAGAAAGCATTAACACTAGGAAATGAATGCATATATCAGAGAGTAGATACCTGGAATGCTTCTTCCTCGATTTTATTTCAGTGTATTTCACTATTCGCCATAGTCCTCAATGCATTCAGAAATATCACATTTTCGGTTTCACAGGAACAGTGTTCAAACACTGCCTTGTGATAAAAGAGGTATAACTCCCTGAGTGGAATGCATACATCACAAAGTAGTTTCTCAGAAAGCTTCTATCCAGTTTTTATCTGAAGATATCTCCTCTTTCACTGTAGGGCTGAATGTGCTCCCGAATGTCCCTTTGCGCATCTGTGCATGTCAGAGTTTCCAAACTGCGTAATATAATTAACGTTTTAACTATGTGAGACGAGTAAATATGTCTAACATAAAGCAGTTTCACAGAAATCTACTTTCCAGTTTTTGTCTGAGGATATTTCCTTTTTCACCATACTCGTCGCTATACTCCCAAATATCTCTTGGTAGCCTTTTCTCCAAAAGGGATTCCGGAATCCTCTAGGGGAAGAAAGGAATATTTCTGTGAGTAGAATGCACACGTCACAAAGCAGCTGCTCAGAAAGCTTCTCTCCAGTTTGTATCTGAAGACGTTTCCTTTCTCACTGTAAGCCTCACAGCGCTCGTGAATATCCCATCGAAGATTAAACAAAAACAGTGTTATAATACTGCTCAATGAAAAGAGTAGCTTAACTGTGTGAGGATAATTCACGTGACAAACAGCAGTTCCAGAGCTCCCAAATATCACTTTGCGGAATCCACGACAAAAGTGTGAGCAAAGTGTTCCAAGAAGGGAAGGGTGGAACTCGGTGTGATGAAGTCACACACCAGAAAGCAATCTGTCAGAAAGCTTCTCACTAGTTATTATCTGAGGATATTTCCTTTTTCACCCTGGGCCCCAATGGGCTACCAAATATCACTTTGCAGATTCCACGAAAAGAGTGTTATCAAAGAGCTTCCTTTAGAACAAAGTTGTAATTATGTCAGATGAATTCACAGATCACAAGGAAGTTTCTCAGAAAGCTTCTTTCACGTTTTTAACTGATGATATTTCCTTTATCAGCATAGCCCTCAATGCAATCCAAAGAAGCCCTTCTCAGGTTCCTCAAAGACAGTGTTAATGGACTGCTCCATGAAACATGAGTGTAACTCTGTGAGATGAATTCACACAACACCAAGAAGTTTCTAAGAAGGCTTCTTTCTAGTTTTCTTCTGAGGATATTTCCGTTGTCACCGTAAGCTTCATTGTGCTAATGAGTATCCCATTGCAGATTTCAAGAAAACTGTGTTATCGAACTGATCACTGGAGAGAAACATCCAACTCTGTGAGTTGCATTCACACATCGCACTGCAGTTTCTCAGAAGGCTTCTTTCCAGTTTTTATCTGAGGATATTTCCTTTTTCATCATAGCCCTCAATGAGCTACAAAATGTCACTTTGCAGAATCCACGAAACCAGTTTCAGCAAACTATTCCAAGAAGGGAAGGGTGGAACTCTGTGTGATGAAGTTACACATCAGAAAGCAATCTCTCAGAAAGCTTCTCTCTAGTTATTATCTGAGGATATTTTCTTTTTCACCATGGACCCCAATGGGCTCCCCAATATCACTTTGCAGATTCCACGAAAAGAATGTTAGCAAACTGCTTCCTGAGGACAAAGCTGTAACTCTGTGAGATGAATTCACAGATCACAAAGAAGTTTCTCAGAAAGCTTTTTCACGTTTTTAACTGATGATATTTCCTTTGTCAGCGTAGGCCTCAATGCGATCCAAAGTAGCCGTTCTCAGGTTCCTCAAAGACAGTGTTAATGGACGACTCCATGAAAGTTAAGTGTAACTCTGTGAGATGAATTCACACATCAACAAGAAGTTTCTAAGAAAGCTTCTTTCTATTTTTCATCTGAGGATATTTCCTTTGTCTCCGTAAGCTTCATTGTGCTAAGAAGTATCCCATTGTAGATTTCAAGAAAAGTGTTAGCAATCTGATCTCTGAAGAGAAACGTGTAACTCGGTGAGTTACATTCACACATCGCAATGCAGTTTCTCAGAAGGATTCTTTCCAGTTTTTATCTGAGGATATTTCCTTTTTCACCATAGCTCTCAATGAGCTGCCAAATATCACTTTGCAGAATCCAAGACACAGTGTTAGCAAACTGTTCCAAGAAGGGAAGGGTGGAACTATGTGTGATGAACTCACAGATCAGAAAGCAATCTCTCAGAAAGCTTCTCTCTGGTTATTATCTGAGGATATATCCTTTTTCACCATGGTCCCCAACAGGGTACCAAATATCACTTTGCAGATTCCACGAAAAGAGTGTTAGCAAACTGCTTCCTGAGGACTAAGTTGTAACTCTGTGTGATGAATTCACAGATCACAAAGAAGTTTCTCAGAAAGCTTCTTTCACGTTTTCAAAATGATATTTCCTTTGTCAGCGTAGGCTTCAATGCAATCCAAAGTAGCTCTTCTCAGGTTCCTCAAAGACAGTGTTAATCGATTGCTCCATGAAACGTAAGTGTTACTTTGTGCGATTAATTGACACATCACAAAGAAGTTTCTAAGAAAGCTTCTTGTAGTTTTTGTCGGAGTATATTTGCTTTGTCACCGTAAGCCTCATTTCGCTTAGAAGTATCCAATTGCAGATTTCAAGAAAACTGTTTTAGCAAACTGATTTCTGAAGAGAAAAGTGTAACTCTGTGAGTTGCATTCACACATCATAATGCGGTTTCTCAGAATGCTTCTTTCCGGTTTTAATCTGAGGATAATTCCTTTTTAAACATAGCCCTCAATGAGCTCCCAAATATCACTTTGCAGATTCCACAACAACAGTGTTAGCAAACTATTTCATGAAGACAAAGTTATAACTCGGTGAGATGAATTCAAATGTCACAATGAAGTTTCTCAGAAAGCTACTTTCCAGTTTTTATCTGTTGATATTTCCTTTGCCACCTTCAGCTTCATTGCACTAATAGATATCCCGATGCAGATTTCAAGAAAAGACTCTTAGCAACGGATCAATGAAAAGGAAAGTGGAACTCTGTGTGTTGCATCCACATGTCACAAGGCACTTTCTCAGAACGCTTCTTTCCAATTATTATCTGAGGATATTTCCTTCTTCACCACAGCCCTCAGTAACCTCCCAATTATCACTTGGCAGAATCCACGACAACAGTGTTAGAAACCTGCTGCAAGAAGGGAAAAGCGAATCTCTGTGTTATAAATTCACACATCACAAAGCAACAACTGAGAAAGCTTCTTTATAGTTATTATCTGAGGATATTTCCATTTTCACCATAGGCCTCAATGCACTCCCAAATATCACTTTGCAGATTCCACGAAAACACTGTTAGCAAACTGCTTCATGAAGACTAAGGTGTTACTCCGTGAGAGTAATTCACATATCACAAAGAAGTTTGTCACAAAGCTTCTTTCACGTTTTTAATTGAGGATATTTTCTTTAACATCATAGGCCTCAATGCGATCCAATGTAGCACTTCTCAGGTTCCTTAAAGTGTTAATCGACTACTCCATGAAACGTATGTGTAACTCTGTTAGATGAATTGACACATCACAAAGAAGTTTCTAAGAAAGCTTCTTTGTAGTCTTTGTCGGAGGATATTTCTTTGTCACCATAAGCCTCA
This sequence comes from Piliocolobus tephrosceles, assembly GCF_002776525.5. Lineage (NCBI taxonomy): Eukaryota > Metazoa > Chordata > Mammalia > Primates > Cercopithecidae > Piliocolobus > Piliocolobus tephrosceles. The sequence goes on along the minus strand of NW_022312548.1, from coordinate 13,045 downwards.
TTGCACTCCGAATTATCCAGTTGCAGATTTCAAGAAAACTGTGTTAGCAATCTGATCTCTGAAGAGAAAAGTGTAACTCTGTGAGTTGCATTCACACATCATAATGCACTTTCTCAGATCGCTTCTTTCCAGTTTTAATCTGAGAATAATTCCTTTTTCACCATAGCCCTCAATGAGCTCTCAAATATCACTTTGCAGATTCCACGACACCAGTGTTAGCAAACTGCTTCGTGAAGACAAATTTGTAACTCGGTGAGATGAATTCATATGTCTCAAAGAAGTTTCTCAGAAAGCTACTTTCTAGTTTTTCTCTGAGGACATTTCCTTTGTCACCGTCAGCTTCATTGCCCTAAGAGATATCCCAATGCAGATTTCAAAAAAAGAGTCTTACAATGGGATCAACGAAAAGGAACGTGTAACTCTATGAGTTGCATCCACATGTCATGATGCAGTTTCGCAGAACACTTCTTTCCAGTTTTTATCTGAGGATATTTCCCTTTTCACCACATCCCTCAATGAGCTCCCAAATATCACTTGGCAGAATCCACGACAACAGTGTTAGGAACCTGCTGCAAGAAGGGAAAAGTGAATCTCTGTGTTATGAATTCACACATCAGAAAGCAACTTCTGAGAAAGCTTCTTTTTAGTTATTATCTGAGGATATTTCCGTTTTCACCATAGGCCTCAATGCGCTCCCAAATATCACTTCTCAGATTCCACGAAAACACTGTTAGCAAACTGCTTCATGAAGACTAAGTTGTTACTCTCTGAGACGAATTCACATATCACAAAGAAGTTTGTCAGAAAGCTTCTTTCACGTTTTTAATTGAGGATATTTCCTTTAACATCATAGGCCTCAATGCGATCCATAGTAGCACTTCTCAGGTTCCTTAAAGTGTTAATCGACTGCTCCAGGAAACGTATGTGTAACTCTGTGAGATGAAATGACACATCACAAGGAAGTTTCTAAGAATGCTTCTTTGTAGTTTTTGTCGGAGGATATTTCCTTTGTCACCATAAGCCTCATTGCGTGCAGATATATCCAATTGCAGATTTCAAGAAAACTGTATTAGCAAACTGATCTCTGAAGAGAAAAGTGTAACTCTGTGAGTTGTATTCAAACATCAAAATGCAGTTTCTCAAAATGCTTCTTTCCAGTTTTAATCTGAGGATAATTCCTTTTTCACCATAGCCCTCAATAAGCTCTCAAATATCACTTTGCAGATTACACAACAACAGTGTTAGCGAACTGCTTCGTGAAGACAAAGTTGTAACTCGGTGACATGAATTCACATGTCTCAAAGAAGTTTCTCAGAAAGCTACTTTCTAGTTTTTCTAGTTTTTCTCTGAGGATATTTCCTTTCTCACCATCAGCTTCATTATGCTGAGAGATATCCCAATGCAGATTGCAAGAAAAGACTCTTAGCAAAGGGATCAATAAAAAGGAATGGGTAACTCTGTGAGTTGCATCCACATGTCACAAGGCAGTTTCTCAGAACACTTCTTTTCAGTTTTTATCTGAGGATATTTCCTTTTTCACCACAGCCCTCAATGAGCTCCCAAATATCATTTGGCACAATCCACGACAACAGTGTTAGAAACCTGCTGCAAGTAGGGAAAAGTGAATCTCTGTGTTATGAATTCACCCGTCAGAAAGCAACTTCTGAGAAAGCTTCTTTCTAGTTATTATCTGAGGATATTTCCGTTTTCACCATATGCCTCAATGCACTCCCAAATATCACTTTGCGGATTCCACTAAAACACTGTTAGTAAACTGCTACAAGAAGGGAAAGGTGAATGTCTTTTTGATGAATTCACAAATCACAAAGCAATTTCTCAGAAAGCTTCTTTCTTGATTTTATCTGAGGATATTTCCGTTTTCACCATGGGCCTCCATGCGTTCCCAAATATCACTTTGCAGATTCCATGACAACAGTGTTAGCAAACAGCTTTGTGAAGTCAAAGTTGTAACTCGGTGAGATGAATTCACATATCACAATGAAGTTTCTCAGAAAGCCACTTTCTAGTTTTTATTTGAGGATATTTCCTTTGTCTCTGTCAGCTTTATTGCACTAAGAACTAACCCAATGCAGATTTCAAGAAAAGAGTGTTAGCAAACGGATCAATGCTAAGGAAAGTGTAACTCTGAGAGTTGTACTCACAAGTCACAATGCAGTTTCTCAGAATGCTTCCTTCCAATTGTAATCTGAGGTGATTTTCTTTTCCACCATAACCCTCACTGGGTTCCCACATATCACTTAGCAAATTCCACGAGAACAGTCTTAGTGAACGGCTTCATGAGGAGAAATGTATAACTATGTGAGATGAATTCACAGTTCACCTTGAAGTTTCTCAGAAGGCTTCTTCCTCATTTTTAACGCAGGATATTTAATTTGGCGCTATAGTCTTCAAAGGGATCCGAAATATCAGTTCTCAGATTCCACAAAAACAGGGCTAGCCAACGGCTCGAATAAACACAGGAGTAACTCGGTGAGTTGAATTCACACATCACAGAGCAGTTTCTCAAAAAGCTTCTTTTTTCTTTGAGCTGAGGTTATTTGTGATCTTGGGGAGCCACCGTATGTCTTACTGCGGTTTCTGTGAAAACACTGGTAGCAAGCTCCTGAATGAAAACAATGATCTAACCCTGTGAGCTGAATTCACCCACAACAAAGAAGTTTCTGAGAAGGCTTCTCTGGAGGTTTGTCTGAGGATATTTCATTATTCACCATGGGATTCAATGATATCCAAGACATCACTTCTGAGTTTCCACAAAGTCAGTGCTAGCAGACTCCTCCATGAAACAGTGGTGTAACACTTTGAAATGAATTCACACATCACAGAGCAGTTTCTCAGAAAGCTTCATTCTGGTATTACTCGGAGGATATTTCCTTTTTCACCATAGCCCTCAATGAGCTCCCAAATATCACTTGACAGAATCCACCTCAACAGTGTTTGAAAACTGATGCAAGAAGGGAAAAGTGAATCTCTGTGTTATGAATTCTCATATCAGAAAGCAATTTCTGAGAAAGCTTCTTTATAGTTATTACCTGAGGATATTTCCATTTTCACCATAGGCCTCAAGGTGCTCCCAAATTTCACTTTGCAGATTCCATGAAAACACTGTTAGCAAACTGCTACAAGAAGGGAAAGGTGAATATCTTTGTGATGAATTCACAAATCACAAAGCAATTTCTCAGAAAGCTGTTCCACGAGAACAGTCTCGGCAAATGGCTTCATGAGGAGAAAGGTGTAGCTTTGTGAGATGAATTGACATATCTAAAGAAATTTCTAAGAAAGCTTCTTTCTAGTTATTATCTGAGGATATTTCCATTTTCACCATAGGCCTCAATGCACTCCCAAATATCACTTTGCAGATTCCATGAAAACACTGTTAGCAAACTGCTACAAGAAGAGAAAGGTGAAAGTGTTTGTGATGAATTCACAAATCGCAAAGCAATCTCTCAGAAACTTTCTTTCTAGATTTTATCTGAGGATATTTCCATTTTCAACATGGGCCTCCATGTGCTCCCAAATATCACTTTGCAGATTCCATGACAACAGTGTTAGCAAACTGCTTCGTGAAGACAAAGTTGTAACTCAGTGAGATGCATTCTCATGTCAAAAAGAAGTTTCGCAGAAAGCGACTTTCTAGTTTTTATTTGAGGATATTTCCTTTGTCTCTTTCGACTTCATTGCACTCAGAAATATCCCAATGCAGATTTCAAGAAAAGAGTGTTAGCAAATGGATCAATGAAAAGGAAAGTGTAACTCTGTGAGTTCTATTCACAGGTCACAATGCAGTTTCTCAGAACGCTTCCTTCCAGTTTTTATCAGAGGAGATTTCCTTTTTCACCATAACCCTCACTGGGCTCCCAAATATCACTTGGCAGAATCCATGACAGCAGTGTTAGGAACCTGCTGCAAGAAGGGAAAAGTGAATCTCTGTGTTATGAATTCACACATCAGAAAGCAACTTCTGAGAAAGCTTCTTTTTAGTTATTATCTGAGGATATTTCCGTTTTCACCATAGGCCTCAATGCGCTCCCAAATATCACTTCTCAGATTCCACGAAAACACTGTTAGCAAACTGCTTCATGAAGACTAAGTTGTTACTCTGTGAGATGAATTCACATATCACAAAGAAGTTTGTCACAAAGATTCTTTCAGGTTTTTTATTGAGGACATTTCCTGTAACAGCGTAGGCCTCAATGCGATCCCAAGTAGCACTTCTGAGGTTCCTCAAAGACAGCGTTGATTGACTGCTCCATGAAACATAAGTGTAACTCTGTGTGATGAATTGACACATCACAAAGAATTTTCTAAAGAGCTTCTTTGTAGTTTTTTTCCGAGGATATTTCCTTTGTCACCATAAGCCTCATTGGGCTCAGATGTATCCAATTGCAGATTTCAAGAAAACCGTGTTAGCAAACTGATCTCTGAAGAGAAAGGTGTAACCCTGTGAGTTGCATTCACACATCATAATGCAGTTTCCCAGAACGCTTCTTTCCAGTTTTAATCTGAGGATATATCCTTTTTCCCCATAGCCCTCAATGAGCTCCCAAATAACACTTTGCAGATTCCACGACAACAGTATTAGCAAACTGCTTCGTGAAGACAAAGTTGTAATTCGGTGAGATGAATTCACATGTCACAAAGAAGTTTCTCAGAAAGCTACTTTCTAGTTTTTATCTGAGGATATCTCCTTTGTCACCGTCAGCTTCTTTGCACTAAGTAAGATCCCAATGCAGATTACAAGGAAAGAGTCTTATCAAAGGTATGAATGAAAAGGAAAGTGTAACTCTGTGAGTTGCATCCACATGTCATGATGCACTTTCTCAGAACACTTCTTTCCAGTTTTTATCTGAGGATATTTCCTTTTTCACCACAGCCCTCAATGAGCTCCCAAATATCAGTTTCAGGATACATGACAACAGTGTTAGGAAACTGCTGCAAGAAGGGAAAGGTGAATCTTTGTGTTATGTGTTCACACAGCAGAAAGCAACTTCTGAGAAAGCTTCTTTCTAGTTATTATCTGAGGATATTTCCGTTTTCACCATAGACCTCAATGTGCTCCCATATATCACTTTGCATATACCACAAAAACACTGTTAGCAAACTGCTATAAGAAGGGAAAGTGAATGTCTTTGTGAGGGATTCACAAATCACAAAGCAATTTAGTGGAAAGCTTCTCTCTAGATTTTATCTGAGGATATTTCTATTTTCACCATGGTCCTCCATACAATCCCAAATATCACTTTGCAGATTCCACGACAACAGTGTTAGCAAACTGCTTTGTGAAGACAAAGTTGCAACTCGGTGAGATGAATTCACATATCACAAAGAAGTTTCTCAGAAAGCTATTTTCTAGTTTTTATTTCAGGATATTTCCTTTGTCTCCATCAGCTTCATTGCACTAAGAAATATCCCAATGCAGATTTCAAGAAAAGAGTGTTAGCAAACGGATCAATGAAAAGGAAAGTGTAAATCTGTGAGTTGTATTCACATGACACAATGCAGTTTCTCAGAACGCTTCCTTCCAGTTTTTATCTGAGGAGATTTCCTTTTTCAACACAACCCTCACTGGTCTCCCAAATATCTTCTTGCAAATTCCACGAGAACAGTCTCAGTGAACGGCTTCATGAGGAGAAAGGTGTAACTCTGTGAAGTGAATTCACAGATCACATTGAAGTTTCTCAGAAAGCTTCTTTCTCATTTTTAACGGAGGATATTTTCTTTGGCCCTATAGTCTTCAAAGGGTTCCAAAATATCTTTTCTCAGATTCCACAAAAACAGGGCTAGCCAACGGCTCCAGGAAACACAGGAGTAACTCAGTGAGTTGAATTCACACATCACAGAGTAGTTTCTCAGAAAGCTTCTTTGTTCTTTGAGCTGAAGTTATTTGTGGTCTCGGAACACCACTGCATGTCTTATTGCAGTTTCGGCAAAAACTCTGTTAGCAAGCTTCTGAATGAAAACAGTCATCTAACACTGTGAGCTGAATTCACCCACAACAGAGAAGTTTCTGAGAAGGCTTCTCTGCAGATTTGCCTGAAGATATTTCATTATTCACCATGGGATTCAACGATATCAAAGACATCACTTCTGAGCTTCCACAAAGTCAGTGCTAGCAGACTCCTCTGTGAAATAGTGCTGTAACATTTTGAAATGAATTCACACATCACAAAGCAGTTTCTCAGAAAGCTTCATTCCGGTTTTTCTCCGAGGATATTTCCTTTTTCACCATAGCCCTCAATGAGGTCCCAAATATCACTTGGCAGTATCCATGAAAACACTGTTAGCACACAGCTACAAGAAGAGAAAGGTGAATCTCTGTGTGATGAATTCACATATCAGAAGGCAATTTCTCAGGAAAATTCTTTCTAGTTTTCACCTGAGGATATTTCCGTTTTCACCATGGGCCTCAGTGTGCTCCCAAATATCACTTCGCAGATTCCACCACAATAGTGTTAGCAAACTGCTTCAAGAAAACAAAGTTGAAACTCATTGAGATAAATTCCAAGGTCACAAAGAAGTCTCTCAGGAAACTACTTTCAAGTTTTTTTTTGAGGAAATTTCCTTTGTCACCGTCAGCTTCATTGTGCTAAGGAATATCACAATGCAGATTTCAAAACAAGATTGTCAGCAAACGGATCAATGAAAAGGAAAGTGTAACTCCGTGAGTTGCATCCAAATGACACAATGCAGTTTCTGAGAACGCTTCTTTCCAATTTTTATCTGAGGATATTTCCTTTTCCACCATAGCCTTCAATGAGCTCCCAAATATCATTTTGCGCATTCCACAAGAAGAGTGTTAGCAAACTGCTGCAAGAAGGGAACGGTGAATCTTTTTGTGATTAACTCACACATCAGAAAGCAATATCTCAGAAAGATTTTTTCTAATTTTTGTCTGAGAATACTTCCGTTTTCATCATGGGCCTCAATGCACTCCCAAATATCCCTTTGCAGATTCCATGACAACAGTGTTAGCAAACTGCTTCGTGAAAACAAAGTTGTAACTCAATGAGATGAATTCACATATCACAAAGAAGTTTCTCAGAACGCTACTTTCTAGTTTTTATTTGAGAAAATTTCCTTTGTCTCATCAGCTTCATTGCACTAAGAAATATTCCAATGCAGATTTCAAGAAAAGAGTGTTAGCAAACGGATCAATGAAAAGGAAAGTATAACTCTGTGTGGTGCATTCACAGGTCACAATGCAGTTTCACCATAGGCCCAAATGTGATCCCTACTACCCCTTCGTGGATCCATCCACGAGGGACTTTCAAACCACTTAATGTAAAAAAGCTTCCAATATGTGAGTTGAATCAATATAGGAAAATGCAGATTCACAGAAAGCGTCTTTCGAGTGTTTATCAGAAGATATCTCCTATTTCACAATAGTCTTGAATGTGCTCCTGAAGGTCCCTTCCTGGATCCGTCCATGACATTTTCCAAGCTGTGTAATTTAGAGAAAAGTTAATCTGTGTGAAGTGATTACACATATCACAGAATAGTTTCCTAGAAAGCTTCTTTCCTGTTTTTTTCTGAGGCTATTTCTTTTTTCACCATCAGCATCAACATGCTCCAGAATATAACTTGGTACCTGTCTCTAAAAAAGGGTTTCCCCGACGCTGTATGAGAAGACAGGTATAACTCTGTGAGTGGAATTCACACGTCATAAAGCAGTTCCTTGGAAAGCTTCTTTTCAGTTTCGGTCTGAACATATTTCCTTTTTCACCGTAAGAATCAAACTGCTCCCGAATATCCCATCACATGCTGAACATGCACAGGATGAGAAAACTTATCAATGAAAAGAGAGGCTTAACTGAGTGAGAGGAATTCAGACAACACAGAGTAGTTTCACAGAAAGCATCCTTTTGGATTTTACCTGAGGATATTTCCATTTCCGTATTTTAAGGATCGTTCCCAAATGTCCTTCCTCAGATGCCACAAAAACAGTGTTTTCAAGGGGCTCAATCCAAAGAATGGGTTAACTCTAAGAGACAAATACACACATCACAAACCAGTTGCTCAGAAATTTTCTCTGCAGGTTTCATCGGAAGACGTTTCCTTGCTCACCAGAAGCCTCCAGGCGTCACTAAATATCCCTTCTCAGATTCTTCAAAGACAGAGTTTCGAACCTGGGCAACATAGAGTAAGCATTAACTCTGAAGTGAATGCACACGTCAGACAGCAGATTCTTGGAATGCTTCTTCCTCTATTTTATTTCAGTATTTTTAACTATTTGCCATAGTCCTTAATGCACTCCAAAATATCACCTTTTTGGTTTCACAGGAACAGTTTTCAAACACTGCCTTGTGAGAAAAGAGGTATACTTCCCTGAGTGAAATGCATACATCACAAAGTAGTTTCTCAGAAGCTTCTATCCACTTTTTATCTGAATATATCTCCTCTATCACCATAGGCCTTAATGTGCCCCTGAATGTCCCTTCATGGATCCGTGCATCACAGCCTTTCCAAACTGTGTAATATAAGACAATTTTTAACTATGCGAGTTGAATAAGTATATCTAACATCAAGCAGTTTCACAGAAATCTTCTTTGCTCTATTTGTCTGAGGATATTTCCTTATTCACCAGAGCCATCCCTATATTCCGGAATGTCTCTTGGTAACTTTTCCTCCAAAAGGGATTCTGGAGTTCTTTTGGAGAAGAAAGGTATATTTCTTTGAGTGGAATGCACACGTCACAAAGCAGCTCCTCAGAACGCTTCTCTCCAGTTTCTATCTGAAGGCGTTTCCTTTCTCACCACGAGTCTCAAAGCACTCCTGAATATCCCTTCTCAGACTAAACAAAAACAGTGTTATGATACTGCTCAATGAAAAGAGAATCTTAACTGTGTGAGCGGAATTCACGTGACACAGAGCAGTTTCACAGAAAGCTTCCTTCTGGTTTCTCTCTGAGGTTATGACTTCTTCAGGATATTCTAAAGAGCGCATTCAAATGTCCTTTCTCAGATTCCACAGAAACAGTGATTTTAAACTGCTCAATCCAAAGAATGATTTAACTCTATGAGATGAATACAAACATCACAAAAGAGTTGAGCAGAAAGCTTCTGTCCACTTTTCGATGGAAGACATTTTCTTGCTCGACACAGGCCTCCGTTTGCCAATTACTATCCCTTTGCAGATCCCTCAAAGACTGACTTTCAAAGTGGGAAATGTAGTGTCAGCTTTAACCCTGTGCACAGAATGGACATGTCAGAGAGCAGTTTCTTTGAGTGCTTCATTCTGTTTTTTATTGGACGACATTACACTTTATGCCATAGTCTTCAAAGTGCTCTGAATATCACTCTTTTGCTTTTACAGGAACAGTGTTCAAACTGTGCCCTATGAGGTGAAAGTTATAACTCCCTGAGTGGAATGCTCATATCGCCAAGCAGTTTTTCAGAAAGTTCCTCTCCATTTTTCATCTGACCATTTTTCCTCTTTCACCATTGGCCCAAATGTGATCCCAAATATCCCTTCGCGGATCCAACCACAAGGGAGTTTCCAACTTGCATAATGTAAAGAAAGCTTCATGTATGTGAGATGAATAAACATAGCAAAAATCAGATTCACAGAAAGCTTCTTTCCAGTTTTTAACTGAAGATATTTCCTTTTTCACGATAGTCCTGAATGTGCTCCTGAAGGTCAGTTAGTGGATCCGAACATGACAGTTCCAAGCTGTGTAAAGTAAAGAAAGCTGTATCTATGTGAGATCATTACACATATCACAGAGTAGTTTCCTAGAATACTTTTTTGCAGTTTTTGTCGAGGCTATTTCCCTTTTCACCATAGGCATCAGCATGCTCCTAAATATCACTTGGTAACTCTTTCTTTAAAAAGGTTTCCCGACGCTGTATGAGAAGAGAGGTATAGCACAGTGAGTGGAATGCACACGTCACAAAGCAGTTCCTCAGAAAGCTTCTCCCCAGTTTCGGTCTGAACATATTCCCTTTTTCAACGGAAGCCTCAAAGTGCTCCCGAATACTCCATCACACGCTAAGCATACACAGCATTAGAAAACTGCTCATTGAAAAGAAGTAGTTAACTGAGTGAGAGGAGTTAAATGACACAGAGAAGTTTCACAGAAACTTCCTTCTGGATTTTACCTGAGGATATTTCTTTCTCAATAATCTAAGGATTGTTCCCAAATGTCCTTCCTCAGATTCCACAAAAACAGTGACGTCAACCTGCAGAATTCTTAACTCTATGTGACGGAATACACACATCCCAAAGCAGTTGCTTAGAACGTTTCTCTGCAGATTTCATCGGAAAACGTTAGCTCGCTCACCACAAGCCTCTGGGCGTCACTAAATATCCCTTCACAGATTCTTCAAGGACAGAGTTTCGAAACTGGGCAACATAGAGTAAGCATTAACCCTGTGAAGTGAATGAAGAAATCAGAGAGCAGATTCCTGCACAGATGCTTCAAAGACAGAATTTCGAAACTAAGCAACATAGAGTAAGCATTAACTCTGTGAAGTGAATGCACATAGAAGAGAGCAGATTCCTGGAACGCTTCTTCCTCGATTTTATTTCAGTATAATGCACTATTCGCAATAGTCCTCAATGCGTTCCGAAATATCACTTTTTCACTTTCAAAAGAACAGTGTTCCAACACTGCCTTGTGAAAAAAGAGGTATAATTCCCTGAGTGGAATGCATACATCACAAATTAGTTTCTCAGAAAGCTTCTCTCCAGTTTTTATGTGAAGATATCTCCTCTTTCACCGTAGGCATGAATGTGCTCCCAAATGTTATTTCACGGATCTGTGAATGACAGAGTTTCCAAACTGCATAATATAATTAAAGTTTTATCTATGCAAGAGGAATAAATATGTCTAACACAATGCAGATTCACAGAAATCTTCTTTTCCGTTTTTGTCTGAGGATATTTCCTTTTTCACCATAGTCGTCTCCCGAATATATCTTGGTAGCTTTTACTCCAAAAGGGATTCCAGAGTCCTCTGGAATAACAAAGGTATATTTTTGTTAGTGGAATACACACATACCAAAGTAGTTCCTTGGAAAGCTTCTCTCCAGTTTCGGTCTGAACATATTTCCTTTTACACCGTTAACCTCAAAGTGCTCCTGAATATCCCATCACACTCTAAACATACACAGGGTTAGAAAACTGCTCAATGAAAAGAGAGGCTTATCTGAGTGAGAGGAATTTAGGCGACAAAGGGAAGTTTCACAGAAATCTTCCTTCTGCTTTTTACCTGAGGATATTTCTTTCTCCATAATCTAAGGATCGTTCCCAAATGTTCTTCCTCAGATTCCACAAAAACAGTGATTTCAAGCTTCTCAATCCAAAGAATGGTTTATCTCTAGGAGACGAATACACACATCACCAAGGACTTGGTCAGAGCGTTTCTCTGCAGGTTTCATCGGAAAGCGTTTCCTAGCTCACCACAAGCCTTCCTTCGTCACTAAATATCCCTTCACAGATTCTACAAAGACAGAGTTTTGAAACTGGTCAACATAGAGTAAGTATTAATTCTGTGAAGAGAATGCACATATCAGAGAGCAGATTCTTTGAACGCTTCTACCTCGATTTTCTTTCAGTATATTTCACTATTCGTCATAGTCCTCACTGCATTACAAAATATCACTTTTTCGGCTTCACAGGAACAGTGTTCAAACACTGCCTTGTGAAAAAAGAGGCATAACTCCCTGAGTGGAATGCATACATCACAAACTAGTTTCTCAGAAAGCTTCCATCCAGTTATAATCTGAAGATATCTCCTCTTTCAGCAAAAGGCCTGAATGTGCTCCTGAATCTCCCATCGCAGATCTGTGCAAGACGGAGTTTCCAAACTGTGTAATATGATTAAAGTTTTAACTATGAGAGATGAATAAATATTTCTAACACAAAGCAGTTTCACAGAAATTTTCTTTCCAGTCTTTGTCTGAGGATATTTCCTTTTTCACCATAGCCCTCCCTATACTCCCAAATATCACTTGGTAGCTTTTTCTCCAAAAGGGATTCCGGAATCCTCTGGGAGAAGAAAGGTATATTTCTGTGAGTGGAATGTACATGTTGCAAAGCAACTCCTCAGAAACCTTCTCTCCAGTTTCTATATGACTTCGTTTCCTATCTCACCATAAGCCTCAAAGTGCTCCTGAATATCCCTTCACAGACTAAACATAAACAGTGTTATGATACAGCTCAATGAGAAGAGAAGCTTAACTGTGTGAGTAGAATTCACGTGACACACAGCAGTTTCACAGAAAGCTTCCTTCTGGTTTCTCTCTGAGGTTATGACTTCTTCAGGATATTCTAAAGAGCGCATTCAAATGTCCTTTCTCAGATTCCACAGAAACAGTGATTTGAAACTGCTCAATCCAAAGAATGATTTAACTCTATGAGATGAACACTAACATCACAAAAGAGTTGCACAGAATGCTTCTCTCCGATTTTCGATGGAAGACATTTCCTTGCCTAACATAGACCTCTGGTCGCCCCTTACTCTCCCTTCGCAGAACCCTCCAAGACCGACTTTAAAACTTGGAAATTGAGAGTAAGCTTTAACCTTGTGAAAAGAATAGACATGTCAGAGAGCAGTTTCTTCGAGTGCTTCTTTCTGTTTTTTATTGGACGACATTTCAGTTTCTGCCATAGTCTTTAATGGGCTCCGAATATCACTCTTTTGGTTTTACAGGAACAGTGTTCAAACTGTGCCTTATTAGAAGAAAGTTATAACTCCCTGAGTGGAATGCACACATCACCAAGCAGTTTCTCAGAAAGCTTCTCTCCAGTTTTAATCTGACTATATTTGCTATTTTACCATAGGCCCGTAGTGATCCCAAATAACCCTTCTCGGATCCATCCATGAGGGAGTTTCCAAGCTACGAAAGGTAAAGAAAGCTTCATCTATGTGAGATGAATAAACATGGCAAAAAGCATATTCACAGAACACTTCTTTCCATTTTTTATCTGAAGATATTTCCTTTTTCCTCATAGCCCAGAATGTGGCTATGAGGATCCCGAAGATCCCTTCATAGATCCGTCCATGACAGTTTCCAAGCTGTGCAAC
>NW_022312543.1:0-2310 GCF_002776525.5 Piliocolobus tephrosceles | reverse complement strand
TTTTTTTTTTTTTTTTTTTTTTTTTTTTTTTTTGAGAAGGAGCCTCACTCTGTCACCCAGGCTAGAGTACAGTGGCAGGATCTTGGCTCATTGCAACCTCCATCTCCCAAGTTCAAGCAATTCTCCTGCCTCAGGCCCCCAAGTAGCTGGGACTACAGGTGCACGTCACTACACCCAGCTAATTTTTGTATTTTTAGTAGAGACAGGGTTTCATCATGTTAGCCATACTGGTCTCGATCTCCTGACCTCATGATCTGCCTGCCTCAGCCTCCCAAAATGCTGGGATTACAGGAGTGAGCCACCGCACCCGGCCATTTTCTGACTTTTGAATTATCGCCATCCTAACTGGCGTGAGATGGTATCTCACTGTGGTTTTGATTTGCATTTCTCTAATGACCAGTGGTGATGAGCTTTTTTCATATGTTTGTTGGCAGTGTGGTGATTCCTCAAGAATCTAGAACCAGAAATACCTACCATTTGACCCAGCAATCCCATTATTAGGTATATACCCAAAGGATTTTAAATCATCCTACTATAAAGACACAAGCACACGTACGTTTATCGCAGCACTGTTCACAATAGCAAAGACTTGGAACCAACCCAAATGCCCATCAGTGATAGACTGGATAAAGAAAATGTGGCATATATACCATGGAATATTATGCAGCCATAAAAAAGGATGAGTTCATGTCCTTTGCAGGGACATGGATGAAGCTGGAAATCATCATTCTCAGAAAACTAACACAGGAACAGAAAACCACATACCACAGAGTTGAACAATGAGAACACATGGACACAGGGAGGGGAACATCATACGCCAGGGCCTCTTGCGGAGTGGGAGAGGTTAGGGAAGGGAGACCATTAGGAGAATTTCCTAATGTAGATGATGGGTTGATGGGTGCAGCAAACCACCATGACACATGTATGCCTATGTAACAAACCTGCACGTTCTACACATGTATCTCAGAACTTAGAGTATAGTAAAAAAAAAGAAAAAGAGAAAGAAAAAAAAAGATTAGCTGCTGAGTACTGAAGAAATCCCGCCTCTATAGAACATAGATTTTTAAACGCTCTCCTCTGAGAAAAAGTTAGCATCTCTCTTTTCCTAAAAGTAAAATACTGATCTGGACAGATGAATTTATGACATGTGCAGTTGAAAAGAGGCAACAGCATATGCAATCACTTTGTAGAAATCAATGCAATTTCATGGCAAGGTATTAGATGTGACCAATGGAATAACGGAGAAGATTTGAATCTGTGTAATTCTCATTAATTCTTTCTGGAGCCTAGTCCCAATGTATTTGGCCATTCTATTTTAGATAGCTTGATTTTCATCCCAATCTCTTCTGAATTTTGATATAGCTCACCCTTTAGTTGTATGATATTTATGACATTTCTTGAAGACACTAATTATGCATTCCTATATTTTGTTAGATAATATTTGTAGAATGTTCTACAGTTTTCAGGGTACTTTCCAAAATATTCTTTTGAGTCTCACATCTATGCCATGAGTGAAGCAGAATGAAAATTGTTACTTTATTTTAAAGATAAGAAAAATGGAAGCCAAAAAGGCCTAACAGGCTGTCCAAGAGTTTCTCCCCATCCCAGTTAATGGCAGAACTGGGGCTTGAACCCAATTATTGTGCCTGGAGTAGAGAATTCTTTCCACTTCAGAAAGCTGCCTCTCAAAATGAATCCTATTGAATCCACAGGATACATCTGATAGAAAATCTCCAGTGTCTAAAATATTCTAGAGTTCACTACAGAATAAGATATTAAAATCCTCTGATCACATTTTTAAAAAAATGTAGGCCACTCTTGTCCATTACATTTAGTTGGTGACTAAGTCCATTAGTGCTGCTATAACAGAATATCTGAGCCTGGGTAATTTACAAAGAACAGAGACTTACTTCTTCCAAGTTCTGGAGCCTGGGAAGTACAAGGTCGTGGGGCCTACAACTGGCAAGGGACTCTTTCCTGCCTCATCCCATGACCAAAGGCAAAGGGCAAGAGAGCAAGAGGGGGCTGAACTTGCTTTTAGAACAAGCCACTCTCATGCTAACTAACCCACTCCTGTGATAATGACATTAATCCAATCACGAAGACAGAGCCCTCATGACCTAATCTCCTCTTATTAGGCCCCATCCTCCAACACTGTTGCCTTGACGATTAAGTCTCCAACATATGAACTGTAGGGGACACATTCAAACCATAGCACTCAGGTAAATGCAGGTTGATTAAAAATAAATGTATGTGCACATATTGATTTAATAAATGTTATATCACATCCCAAGAAGCTGTCATTGTCTC
>NW_022312536.1:1117-1957 GCF_002776525.5 Piliocolobus tephrosceles | reverse complement strand
TGAAATTCAATCCTGTCTGATCTAACTGCCTGCATATAAATTTCCAGATCCCACAAAGGCATCTCATTGAGGTCACATTCTGTTGTATCCTTATTTTGTACCTTGAGATGCCTTGGTGGGGTATGGAAATTTATATGTAGGCAGTTTGATCTGACAGGATTGAATTTCAGCAGCATCCATTATTACATCCACTTACTAGATCAAAAAACATGGATGGAATCTTATCAACAGGAGCTACTGCTAAATGAGTCTCTTTTCTATTTTTCCCTATTATAATCCTAGTGAAGCTGTAAATATTAGGTTCTTGAACCCACAGGACTGATTCTAGGATCTTGTCTGGCCAGGGAGATAGCCTTCTAATCTGCAGAACCTTATAGTAATCAGCTACCAACTTACCTGGGGATAAAAGAATTGAAAAAAGAAGGAGAATAAGGAGAAGCAAATGGAGTCTCATGGCTGAAGGGCCAGTATCAATGTGGGTTGAGCCTGGAGTCTCTGGACATCGTGGGTCTGGGCCTTTTTATGATGCTGTCTGACTCTGTGGTTCTTGGTTAGTAGAGCCTAACGAAAAGAGAATAACTAAATCTCCCACAAGAAACTTCCAGGGACACACAAGTATATAAATGTTGTGATACCTCAATGGATGAGAAAGCAGGTGAATGCTATTTATTTCCAAAAGACTCAGGATGTCTTATTGTCACCTGCTTTCTTTATTATTTTCGACATGCACATGTGATAATCATTGCTCTTACTTTAAGTATAAAGTATTGTTTGCCAGGCAATATAGTAGGAACTGAAGTAAAATTGTTATACAAAAACTGTACATAATTAGTGGATATA
>NW_022312536.1:0-1107 GCF_002776525.5 Piliocolobus tephrosceles | reverse complement strand
ATAGGTTGAAGATTTCTTCGATTATTGTAATATTTTCAAGGAGACCCCCACAAATCCTTCCTGGCTGACCCCAACATAGCTTTGGCATAGCCTTTATGCCAAATGTCTTAGGCTAACTAACCTTTCCTAAAGAAAATAGAGGAGTTATAGAAACCAATATTTAGTCGAATAATGCCTGATTATCTTGCTTTTTAGGTCTAGTAACTGCTAGTAAACTTGCCTAATGAATTCACATTTAGAGGTAGAGTAACAAGGGTTTCAAGCACTTGAAACACCACTGACTTCATTTCACGTGAGAGTTCTTATGGAGAGCTAATGAACTATGAGGTTGCAGGTCTCTTGGCCAATAAGTCTTCTAGATTTTCTGTGACTCCCTTTTCTGGTCATAGGTGATTTTGCTTTTGCTTTGAGTATTATAGCACCATAAGGTATCAGACACTCTACTCTTACCAAGGCTTACACAAAGTTTATCTTCTTATTTAGTAGAGTTTGGACCATTAAAAAAAGAGAAAGAGAGAATGATAAAGAGGAGGACAGCAATCCTCACTGCTGAAGGAAGAGGAAAGCTTGGCTTTATTTCCGGTAGGCAGAAAAAACTTCTGTCTGTGGCTCTCTAGTACCAGTGGAATGTCTTTGGTTGTATAATAAGTGTCCTTCCATACCATTTTAGGCATATTCACAGACAGAGATGTACTATGCACGCAAAATCACCTTCATGGGATGACTGAAAGTCCATGTTTGATTGGACACTAAGTTGATTAGAAAGATGTGGGTGCACAATTTTGACCAGAAAACCTTGTTAAATGGGAACATAAGCTACAAATATTTTGGCCAAAGATTTAGGTTTATGAACAACCAACCATTTATATTAAGTTACAATTAATTAGGCCATGTGGAGAAACCGTTTGGTTTAGTTAGTGATTAGACATTTTGTTTGTGAACACTTCCCAGACTGTACTAGCCCTGCTAATCCCTGTTTTGCTCCTGGTCTGAACCCCCACAGTGCCTTGTTTGTGGTACAGTGCCTACTGCTTGTATGCTAGATTAGTGAATGTATATTTGCCTCCTCTACTACTGTGTGAGCTTCTTGTTTGCCAGGACAGGGCT
>NW_022312535.1:40959-43429 GCF_002776525.5 Piliocolobus tephrosceles | reverse complement strand
GTTACTGTGAAACAAAAAGAGTGATAATCGGAGCACATTGAAGACTATGGCAAAAAGTGAAATGTCGTCCAATGAAAAACAGAAAGAAGCACCCGAAGAAACTGCTCTCTTATGAAAGGGCACAAGATGCCCCCACCCCGGTGTTAAAACTTTGTCCTGCTCTCACAAACATATGGTAAAAATGTTGTAAGTTCCTGTTTTTCTTGTAAGCTCCCGTTTTTCTGTGGCATGGCAAGGTCACAGGATGCTTTTAAGTATTGCCTAGGCCTGCTGTGAAACCTACCTCAAATTGATTAACTGCCTTTGTGTGAGACCGCTTTCCCGCCTCAGGTTTGTAAAAACAAATGATTAACTGCCTTTGTGTGAGACCGCTTTCCCGCCTCAGGTTTGTAAAAAAAAATACAAATTGATAAACTGCCTTTGTGTGAGACCACTTTCCCGCCCCTGTACGGCGAGCCCCTGATAAACGTCACCAGGGTTTCAAAATTAACGGAAATACTAGAGATGGCGGGAACCAATCATAATCAGCCAAATCGCTTTGTTCGAATATTGGCCAACCATACATCCAATTTGTACGATGACTCTGTGCCTGTTTACACCAGACTATATAACACTGTTCAGAGCCCAGAAGGGGAGCTCTCTTGTCTGGCTCGTTTCACGAGCGTGTGAGAGCTCCAGGTCCGAACCTGTAATAAAGATCCTTGCTGCTTAGCTTTGACTCTGGACTCTGGTGGTCTTCTTCGGGGAATAAACGGTCTGAGTATAACACTTACATATCCATTCTTTTCACTAAGCTAAAGCTTACTCTACACTTCCCAGTTTGAAAGTCGGTCTTTGAGGGTTCTGTGCAGGGATAGTAGGTGACGACTGCAGGTCTGTTGGGGCAAGGAAATGTCTTCCATTGAAAATCGGATAGAAGATTTCTACGCAACTCTTTTGTGATGTTTGTATTAATGTAATAGAGTTAAATCATTCTTTGGATTGAGCAGTTTGAAATCACTGTTTCTATGGAATCTGAGAAAGGACATTGGGAACCGATCTTTAGAATATCCTGAAAAAGAAATAACCTCAGACAGAAACCAGAAGGAAGCTTTCTGTGAAACTGCTCTGTATCACGTGAATTCCCCTCACACAGTTAAGCTTCTCTTTTCATTGAGCTGTATCATAACACTGTTTATGTTCAGTCTGCGAAGGGATATTCTGGAGGTATTTGAGGCTTACATTGAGAATGGAAACGTCTTCAGATATAGACTGAAGAGAAGCTTTCTGAGGTGCTGCTTTGTGACGTGTGCATTCCACTCACTGAAATATACCTTTCTTCATCTAGAGGATTCTGGAATCCCTTTTGGAGAAAAAGCGACCAAGAGATATTCGGGAGTAAAGCGACAGCTATGATGAAAGAAGCACTCGAAGAAAGTAATATCAGATATGTCCATTATATTCACAGGGTTAAAGGTTACTCTACACTTCCCAGGTTGAAAGTCGGTCTTTGAGGGTTCTGTGCAGGGATAGTCAGTGGCGACCGGAGGTCTGTCTGAGGCAAGGAAATGTCTTCCATCGAACATTGGAGAGAAGTTTTCTGAAAAACATTTTTGTGATGTTTGAATTCCTCTCATAGCGTTAAATCATTCTTTGGATTTAGCAGTTTGAAATCACTGTTTCTGTGGAATCTGAGAAAGGACATTTGGAAACGCTCATTAGAATATCCTAAAAAATAAATATCCTCAGAGAGAAACCAGAAGGAAGTGTGCTGTGAAACTGCTCTGCGTCAGGTGAATTCTGCTCACACAGTTAAGCTTCCCTTTTCATTGAACTGTATCATAACACTGTTTTGGTTTAGTCTGCAAATGGATACTCTGGAGGGCTTTGAGTCTTATGGTGAGAAAGGAAACGACTTCTGATAGAAACAGGAGAGAAGCTTTCTGAGGAGCTGTTTTGAGACGTGTGCATTCCACTCACAGAAATATACCATTCTTCACCTAGAGGATTACGGAATCCCTTTTGGAGAAAAAGCTACCAAGAGATATTCGGGAGTAGAGTGATGAATATGGTGGAAAAGGGTATATCCTCAGACAAGTATTGGAAAGATTTCTGTGAATCCGCTTTGTCTTAGATATATTTATTCATCTCTCATAGTTAAAACATTAATTATATTACGCAGTTTGGACACTCCGTCATGCACAGATCCGTGATGGGACATTTGGGAGCACATTCAGGCCTACTGTGAAAGAGGAGATATCTTCAGACAAAAACGAGATAGAAGCTTTCTGAGAAACTATTTTGTGATATATGCATTCCACTCAGGGAGTTATACGTCTTTTCTCACAAGGCAGTGTTTGAACACTGTTCCTGAGAAACTGAAAAAGTGATATTTCAGAACGCATTGAGGACTATGGCGAATAGTGAAATATACTGAAATAAAATCGAGGAAGAATCGTTCCAAGAATATGCTCTCTGATACGTGCATTCA
>NW_022312535.1:0-37959 GCF_002776525.5 Piliocolobus tephrosceles | reverse complement strand
CTTGAATTAATCTTCGTATAAGGAGTAAGGAAAGGATCCAGTTTCAGCTTTCTACTTATGGCTAGCCAATTTTCCCAGCACCATTTATTAAATAGGGAATCCTTTCCCCATTTCTTGTTTTTGTCAGGTTTATCAAAGATCAGGTGGTTGTACATGTATGGCATTATTTCTGAGGACTCCGTTCTGTTCCATTGGTCTATATCTCTGTTTTGGTACCAGTACCATGCTGTTTTGGTTACTGTAGCCTTGTAGTATAGTTTGAAGTCAGGTAGCGTGACCCTCCGGCTTTGTCCTTTTGACTTAGGATTGTCTTGGCAATGCAGGCTCTTTTTTGGTTCCATATGAACTTTAAAGCAGTTTTTTTCCAATTCGGTGAAGAAACTCATTGGTAGCTTGATGGGGATGACATTGAATCTATAAATAACCTTGGGCAGTATAGCCATTTTCACGATATTGATTCTTCCTATCCATGAGCATGGTATGTCCTTCCATTTGTTTGTGTCCTCTTTTCTTTCACTGAGCAGTGGTTTGTAGTTCTCCTTGAAGAGGTCCTTTACATCCCTTGAAAGTTGGATTCCTAGGTATTTTATTCTCTTTGAAGCAATTGTGAATGGAAGTTCATTCCTGATTTGGCTCTCTGCATGTCTGTTACTGGTGTATAAGAAGGCTTGTGATTTTTGCACATTAATTTTGTATCCTGAGACTTTGCTGAAGTTGCTTATCAGGTTAAGAAGATTTTGGGCTGAGACGATGGGGTTTTCTAAATACACAATCATGTCATCTGCAAACAGGGACAATTTGACTTCTTTTCCTAACTGAATACCCTTGATTTCTTTCTCTTGCCTGATTGCCCTAGCCAGAACTTCCAACACTATGTTGAATAGGAGTGGTGAGAGAGGGCATCCCTGTCTTGTGCCAGTTTTCAAAGGGAATTTTTCCAGTTTTTGCCCATTCAGTATGATATTAGCTGTGGGTTTGTCATAAATAGCTCTTATTATTTTGAGGTACGTTCCATCAATACCGAATTTGTTAAGAGTTTTTAGCATGAAGGGCTCTTGAATTTTGTCAAAAGCCTTTTCTGCATCTATTGAGATAATCATGTGGTTCTTGACTTTGGTTCTGTTGATATGCTGGATTACGTTGTTTGATTTGCGAGTGTTGAAACAGCCTTGCATCCCAGGGATGAAGCCCACTTGATCATGGTGGATAAGCTTTTTGATGTGCTGCTGAATCCGGTTTGCCAGTATTTTATTGAGGATTTTTCATCGATGATCATCAGGGATATTGGTCTAAAATTCTCTTTTTTTGTTGTGTCTCTGTCAGACTTTGGTATCAGGATGATGTTGGCCTCATAAAATGAGTTAGGGAGGATTCCCTGTTTTTCTATTGATTGGAATAGTTTCAGAAGGAATGGTACCAGCTCCTCCTTGTACCTCTGGTAGAATTCAGTTTTGAATCCATCTGGTCCTGGGCTTTTTTTGGTGGGTAGGCTATTAATTGTTGCCTCAATTTCAGAGCCTGCTATTGGTCTATTCAGGGATTCAACTTCTTCCTGATTTAGTCTTGGGAGAGTGTAAGTGTCCAGGAAATTATCCATTTCTTCTAGATTTTTTGGTTGATTTGAGTAGAGGTGTTTATAGTATTCTCTGATGGTAGTTTGTATTTCTGTGGGGTCGGTGGTGATATCCCCTTTATCATTTTTTATTGCGTCTATTTGATTCCTCTCTCTTTTCTTCTTTATTAGCCTTGCTAGCGGTCTGTCAATTTTGTTGATCTTTTCAAAAAACCAACTCCTGGATTTATTAAAAAAATCAATGAATTCCTCACATTGTTAATACTGTTTTTATATTACACAGTTTGGAAACCTCGTCATGCACGGATCCATGAAGGGGCTTTCAGGAGCACATTCAGGCCTACGGTTAAAGAGGAAATATCTTGATATAAAAACTTGATAGAAGCTTGCTGAGTAACTAAATTGTGATATATGCATTCCATTCAGAGAGTTATACCTCTTTTCTCACAATGCAGTGTTTGAACACTCTTCCTGAGAAACTGAAAATGTGATATTTCAGTTCGCATTGAGGACTATGGCGAGTAGTGAAATATACTGAAATAAAATCCAGGAAGAAGCCGTCCAAGAGTCTCCTCTCTGATTTGTGCATTTACTTCACAGAGTTAATGCTTACTCTATGTTGCCCAGTTTCGAAACTCTGTCTTTGAAGAATCTGTGAAGGGATATTTAGTGAAGCCAGGAGGCTTGTGGTTATCGAGGAAACAACTTCCGATGAAACCAGCAGAGAAACGTTCTGAGCAACTGCTTTGCGATGTGTGTATTCGTCTCATAGAGTTAAACTGTTCTTTGGATTGAGCAGCTTGAAATCACTGTTTTTGTGGCATCTGAGGAAGGACATTTGAGAACAATCCTTAGTATATGGAGAAAGAATATCCTCAGGTAAAATCCAGAAGGAAGCTTTCTGTGAAACTGCTCTGTGTCATCTTAATTCCTCTCACTCAGATAAGCCTGTCTTTTCATTGAGCTGTTTTTTAGCCCTGTGTATGTTTAGCATGTGATGGGATATTCGGGAGCACTTTGAGGCTTACGGTGAAAAAGAAAATATGTTCAGGCCGAAACTGGAGAGAAGCCTTTCGAGGAACTGCTTTGTGACATGTGCATTCCACTCACACTCCTATAACTCTGTTCTTATACAGCATCGGGCAAATCATTTTGGAGAAACAGGTACCTAGGGATATTCGGGTCCATGTTGATGCCGATGGTGAAAAGGGAAATAGCCTCAGACAAAAGCTGGAAAGAAGCTTTCTAGGAAACTACTCAGTGATATGTGTAATCATCTCAGATAGATAAAGCTTTCTTTATATTATGTGGCTTGGAAACTGTCATGGATGGATCCACGAAGGGACCTTCAGTAGCACATCCAGGACTATGGTGAAGAACTATCTTCAGATAAAAAGTGAAAAGAAGCTTTCTGTGAATCTGCTTTTCACTATGTTTATTCATCTCACAGAAATGAAGCTTTCTTTACATTACACAGCTTCAAAACTCCCTCGTGGATGGATCCGCGAAGGGATATCTGGGATCACATTCGGGCCAATGGTGAAATAGCAAATATAGTCAGATAAAAACTGGAGAGAAGTTTCTGAGAAACTGCTAAGTGATGTGTGCATTCCACTCATGGAGTTATAACTTTCTTCTCATAAGGCACATTTTGAACACAGTTCTTGTGAAACCAAAAGAGTGATATTCAGCGCACATTGAAGACTATGGCAAAAAGTGAAATGTCGTCCAAAAGAAAACAGAAAAAAGCACTTGAACAAACTGGTCTCTGGCATGTCCATTCTTTCCACAGGGTTAAAGTTTACTCTATATTTCTCAGCTTGAATGTCGTTCTTTGAGAGTTTTCCAAAGGGATAGTAAATGGCAACCATGGGTCTGTGTTGAGCAAGGAAATGTCCTCCATGGAAAATCGGAGAGAGTCTTTCTGAACAACTCTTTTGTGATGCTTGTATTCATCTCATGGAGTTAAATCATTCTTTCTATCGAGCAGTTTGAAATCACTGTTTCTGTGGAATCTGAGAAAGAACATTTGGAAACGCTCTTTAGAATATCCTGAAAAAGAAATAACCTCAGAGAGAAACCTGAAGGAACCTTTTTGTGAGGCTGCTCTGTGTCATGTGAATTCCACTCACACAGTTAAGCTTCTCTTCTTATTGAGAATATCGTACCACTGTTTTTGTTTTGTCTGTGAAGGGATATTCAGGAGTGCTTTCAGGCTTATGGTGAGAAAGGAAACATCTCTTTATAGAAACTGGAGAGAAGCTTTCTGAGGAGCTGCTTTCTGATATGTGCTTTCCACTCACAGAAATACACCTTTCTTCTCCTAGAGGATTCCGGAATCCCTTTTGGAGGAAAAGTTACAAAAGAGATTCGGGAGTACAGGCACAGTTATGGTTTAAAAGAAAATATCCTTAGAGAAAAACAGGGAGGAAGATTTCTGTGAAATTGTTTTGTGTTAGATATATTTAATAACATCACAGAGTTAAATGTTTTCTTATACTATGCAGTTTGGAAACTCCATCATACACGGATCCTTGAAAGTACATTGGGGAGCCCATTCAGGTCAATGGTGAAAGAGGAGATATATTAAGAGCATGTGATGGGATATTCGAGAGCAGTTTGAGGCTTAGGTGAAAAAGGAAATATGTTCAGAAAGAAACTGGAGAGAAGCTTTCTGAGGAACTGCATTGTGACGTGTGCATTCCAGTCGCAGTGTTATACCTCTCTTCTCATAAAGAGACGGGTAAACCCTTTTGGAGAAAAAGGTACCAAGTGATATTCGGGAGCATGTTGATGCTGATGGTGAAAAGGGAAATACTCTCCGACAAAAGTGGAAAGAAACGTTCTAGGAAACGATTCTGTGATATGTGTAATCATCTCACATAGATAAAGCTTTCTTTATATTACGCAGCTTGGAAACTGTCATAGGCGGCTCCACGAAGGGACCTTCGGGAGCACATTCTGGACTATGGTGAAAAAGGAAATATCTTCAGATAAAAAATGGAAAGAAGTTTTCTGTGAATCTGCTTTTTGTTATGTTTCCTCAACTCACATAGATGAAGCTTTCTTTACATTATGCAGCTTGGAAACTCAATCGTGGATGGATCCACGAAGGGATATTTGGGAACACATTCGGGCCTTAGGTGAAAGAGGAACTATAGTCAGAAAAAAACTGGAGAGGAGCTTTCTGAGAAACTGCTTGGTGATGTGTGCATTCCACTCAGGGGGTTATAACTTTCTTCTCATAAGGCACAGTTTGAACACTGTTCCTGAAAAACAAAAAGAGTGATAGTCGCAGCACATTGAAGACCATGGCAAAAAGTGAAATATCGTCCAAATAAAAATAGAAAGGAGCAATGGCGAAAACTGCTCTCTGACATATCCATTCTTTTCACAGTTTTAAAGCTTACTCTTCATTTGCCAGTTTGAAAGTCGGTCTTTGAGGGTTCTGTGAAGGGATAGTAAGTGGTGACAGGAGACCTGAGTGAGGCAAGAAAATGTCTTCCACCGAAAATCGGAGACTAGCTTTCTGCGCAACTCTTTTGTGATGTTTGTATTCATCTCATAGAGTTAAATTATTCTTTGGATTGAGCAGTTTGAAATCACTGTTTCTGTGGAATCTGAGAAAGGGCATTTGGAAATGCTCTTTAGAATATCCTGAAAAATAAATAACCTCAGAGAGAAACCAGAAGGAAGCTTTCTGTGAAAGTGCTGTGTGTCAGGTGAATTCCGATCACACAGTTAAGCTTCTCTTTTCATTCAGCTGTATCATAACACTGTCTTTGTTTAGACTGCGAAGGGATATTCTGGAGGGCTTTGAGGATTATAGTGAGAAAGGAAACGTCTTCAGAGAAAAACTGGAGAGACACTTTCTGAGGAGCTTCTTTGTCATGTGTGCATTCCACTCACAGAAATATACCTTTCTTCTCCTAGAGGATTCTGGATTCCATTTTGGAGAAAAAGCTACCAAGAAATATTCAGGAGTATAGCGACGAAAATGGTGAAAAAGAAAATATCCTCAGACAAAAACTGGAAAGAAGATTTCTGTGAAACTGCTTTGTGTTAGATATATTTATTCATCTCGCATAGTTAAAACTTTAATTATCTTACGCAGTTTGTAAACTCCGTCATGAACAGAAACGTGAAGGTACATTCGGGAGCACATTCAGGCCTACGGTGAAGGAGGAGATATCTTCAGATAAAAACTGGATAGAAACTTTTTGAGAAACTACTTTGTGATGTATGCATTCCACTTAGGGAGTTATACCTCTTTCCTCACAAGGCAGTGCTTGCACATATTTCCTGTGAAACTGAAAAAGTGATATTTCAGAACGCATTGAGGATGATGCTGAATAGTGAAATATACTGAAATAAAATCGAGGAAGTAGCGTTCCAAGAATCTGTTCTCTGATATGTGCATTCACTTCACAGAGTTAATGCTTACACTATGTTGCCCAGTTTAGAAACTCTGTCTTTGAGGAATCTGTGAAGGTATATTTAGGATGCCTGGAGGCTTGTGGTGAGTGAGGAAAGATGTTCCGATGAAACCTGCAGAGAAATGTTCTGAGCAATTGCTTTGCGATGTGTCAACTCGTCCCCTAGAGTTAAATCATTCTTTGGTTTACGCAGCTTGAAATCACTGTTTTTGTAGAATCTGAGGAAGGACATTTGGGAACGATACTTAGAATATGGAGAAATAAATATCCTCAGGAAAAATCCAGTAGGAAGCTGTATGTGAAACTGCTCTGTGTTGTCTTAATTCCTCGATCTCATTTAAGCCTCTCATTTCATTGAGCAGTTTTCTAACCTTCTGTATGTTTAGCCTGTGATGGGATATTCGGGAGCACTTTGAGGCTTACAATAATAAAGGAAGTATGTTCAGACCGAAACTGGAGAGAAGCTTTCCGAGGAACTGCTTTGTGACATGTGCATGCCAGTCACACTGTTATACCTCTCTTCTCATACAGCGTCAGGGAAACCATTTTGGAGAAACAGGTACCAGGTGATATTGGAGAGCATGTAGGTGCCGATGGTGGAGAGGGAAATAGCCTCAGTCAAAAACTGGAAAAATGCTTTCTAGGACACTACTCTGTGATATGTGCATCATCCCACAGACATAAACTTTCTTTACATTATGCAATTTGGAAACTGTCATGGACGGATCCAAGAAAAGACCTTCAGGAGCACATTCCGGACTATGGTGAGAAAGGAAAATATCTTCAGATAAAAGTTTGAAAGAAGCTGTCTGAGAATCCGCTTTTTGCTCTGTTTATTCATCTCACATAGATGAAGCTTTATTTACATTACACAGCTTGGGAACTCCCTCATGAATGGATCCAGGAATGGATATTTGGAATCACATTCGGTCCTATGGTGAAATAGCAAATATAGTCAGATAAAAACTGGAGAGAAGTTTTCTGGGAAACAGCTTGGTGATGGGAACATTCCACTCAGGGAGTTATAACTTTCTTCTCATAAGACAGAGTTTGAGCACTGTTCCTGTAAAACCAAAGGAGTGATATTCGGAGCACATTGAACACTATGGCAAAAAGTGAAATGTCGTTCAATGAAAAACAGAAAGAAGCACTCGAAGAAACTGCTCTCTGACATGTCCATTCTTTTCACAGGGTTAAAGCATACTCTACACTTCCCAGTTTGAAAGTCGGTCTTTGAGGGTTCTGCAAAGGGATAATTGGCGACCGGAGACCTGAGTGAGGCAAGGAAATGTCTTCCATCGAAAATCGGAGAGAAGATTTCTGCACAATTCTTTTGTGATGTTTGTTTTCATCTAATAGAGCTAAAGCATGCTTTGGATAGAGCAGTTTGAAATCACTGTTTCTGTGGAATCTGAGAAAGGACATTTGGAAGCGCTCTTTAGAATATCCTGAGAAAGAAATAACCTCAGAGAGAAAGCAGAAGGAAGCTCTCTGTGAAACTGCACTGTGTCACGTGAATTCCGCTCACACCGTTAAGCTTCTCTTTTCATTGAGCTGTACCTTTACGTTGTTCTGGTTGAGTCTGCAAAGGGATATTCTGGAGGGCTTTGAGGCTTATGGTGAGAAAGGAAACGTCTTCAGATAGAGACTGGAGAGAATATTTCTGAGGAGTTGCTTTGTGACGTGTGCATTCCACTCACAGAAATATACCTTTCTTCTCCTAGAGGATTCAGGGATCCCTTTTGGAGAAAAAGCTACCAAGAGACATTCGGGAATGTAGTGAAGACAATGGTGAAAAAGCAATATCCTCAGACAGAAACTGGAAAGAATATATCTGTGAAACTGCTTTGTGTTAGATATATTATTTCATCTCGAACAGTTAAAACTTTTATTATATTACACAAGTTGTAAACTCCGTCATGCACAGATCCAGAAAAGGATGTTCGGAACCACATTCAGGCCTACGGTGAAAGAGGAGATATCTTCAGATAAAAACTGAATAGAAGCTTTCTGAGAAACTACTTTGTGATGTAGGCATTCCACTCAGGCAGTTATACCTCTTTTCTCACAAGGCAATGTTTGGACACTGTTCCATCTGAAACCAAAAAAGTGAAATTTCAGAACGCATTGAGGACTATGGCGAATAGTGAAATATACTGAAATAAAATCGAGGAAGAAGCATTCCAAGAATCTGCCCTCTGACATGTGCATTCACTACACAGAGTTAATGCTTACTCTATGTTTCCCAGTTTCCAAACTCTGTCTATGAAAAATCTGTGAAGTGATATTTAGTGACGCCCGGAGGCTTGTGGTGAGCCAGGAAACATCTTCCGATGAAAAGTGCAGAGAAATGTTCTGAGCAACTGCTCGATGATGTGTGTATTCATCTCATAAAGTTAAACCATTCCTTGGATTGAGCAGCTTGAAATCACTGCTTTGGTGGAATCTGAGGAAGCACATTTGGGAACTATCCTTAGAATATGGAGAAAGAAATATCCTCAGGAAAAATCCTGAAGGATGCTTTCTGGGAAACTGCTCTGTGTTGTCTTAATTCCCTTCGCACAGTTAAGCCTTGCAATTCATTGAGCAATTTTCTAACCCTGTGTATGTTTAGCGTGTGATGGCATATTCGGGAGCACTTTGAGGCTAATGGTGAAAAAGGAAATATGATCAAACCAAAACTGGACAGAAGCTTTCAGAGGAACTCCTTTGTGACGTGTGCATTCCACTCACAGAAATATACCTTTCTTCTCCCAGAGGATATCGGAATCCCTTTTGGAGAAAAAGCTACCAAGAGATATTCGAGAGTATAGTGACGACTATGGTGAAAAAGGAATTATTCTCAGACAAAAACTGGAAAGAAAATTTATGTGTATCTGCTTTTTGTTATGTTTATTCATCTCACATAGATGAAGCTTTCGTTACATTACGCAGGTTGGAAACTCCCTCGTGGATGGATCCACGAAGGGATATTTGGGATCACATTCCATCATATGGTGAAATAGGAAATA
Source organism: Piliocolobus tephrosceles (assembly GCF_002776525.5). Lineage (NCBI taxonomy): Eukaryota > Metazoa > Chordata > Mammalia > Primates > Cercopithecidae > Piliocolobus > Piliocolobus tephrosceles. The sequence continues at coordinate 28,939 of NW_022312535.1, read as the reverse complement.
TAGTCAGATAAAACCTGGGGAGAAGCTTTTTGAGAAACTGCTTGATGATGAGAGCATTCCACTCAGGGAGTTATAATTTTCTTCTCATAAGGCACAGTTTGAACACTGTTCCTGTATAACCAAAAGAGTGATATTCGGAGCACATTGAAGAGTATGGCAAAAAGTGAAATGTCGTCCAATAAAAAACACAAAGAAGCACTCGAAGAAGCTGCTTTCTGACATGTACATTCTTTCCACAGGGTTCAAGCTTACTCTACATTTATCAGTTTGTAAGTTGGTCTTTGAGGTTTCTGTGAAGGGATAGTAAGTAGCATCCAGAAGCGTGGGTCGAGCAAGGAATTGTCTTCTATCAAAAATCGGAGAGAAGCTTTCTGTGCAACTCTTTTGTGATGTTTGTATTCATCTCATAGCGTTAAGTTATACTTTGCATTGAGCAGTTTGAAATCACTCTTTCTGTGGCATCTGAGAAAGGACATTTAGAAACGCTCTTTAGAATATCCTAAAAAGTAATAACCTCAGAGAGAAAACAGAAGGAAGCCTTGTGTGAAACTGCTCTCTGTCACGTGAATTCCGCTCACACAGTTAAGCTTTTCTTTCATAGAGCAGTATCATAACATTGTTTTTGTTTAGTCTGCAAAGGGATATTCTGGAGCCCTTTGGGGCTTACGGTGAGAAAGGAAACATCCTTAGATAAAAAGTGGAGAGAAGCTTTTTGAGGAGCTGCTTTGTCACATGTGTGTTCCACTCACAGAAATATACCTTTCTTCTCATATAGGTTTCCGGAATGGCTTTTGGAGAAAAAGCTACCAAGAGACATTCAGGAGTACAGGGACTGCTATGGAGAAAAAGGAAATATCCTCGGACAAAAAGTGGAAGAAAGATTTCTGTGAAACTCCTTTGTGTTAGAGTTTTTTATATTATGCAGTTTGGAAACACTGTCATGCAGGGATCCGTGAAGGGACGTTCTGGAGCACGTTCAGTCCTATGGTGAAAGAGGACATGTCTTAAGATAAAAACTGGTTAGAAGCTTTCTGAGAAACTACTTTGTGATGTATGCATTCCACTCAGGGAGTTATACCACTTTTCTCACAAGGTAGTGTTTGAACACTCTTCCTCTGAAACCGAAAAAGTGATATTTCGGAACGCATTGAGGACTATGGTGAATAGTGAAATATCCTGAAATAAAATCGAGGAAGAAGCATTCCAAGAATCTGCTCTTCGATATGTGAATTCACTTCACAGAGTTAATGCTTATTCTATGTTGCCCAGTTTCGAAACTCTGTCTTTGAAGAATCTGTGAAGCGATATTTAGGGATGCCCGGAGGCTTGTGGTGAGCGAAGAAAAGTCTTCCGATGAAATCTGCAGAGACACGTTCTGAGCAACTGCTTTTAGATGTGTATATTCGTCTGCTAGATTTAAACCATTCTTTGGATTGAGCAGCTTGAAATCACTGTTTTTGTGGAATCTGAGGAAGGACATTTGAGAACGACACTTAAATTATGGAGAAAGAAATATCCTCAGGAAAAATCCAGTAGGAAGCTTTTTGTGAAACTGGTCTCTGTTGTCTTAATTCCTCTCGCTCAGTTAAGCCTCTCATTTCATTGAGCAGTTTTCTAACCCTGTGTATGTGTAGCGTGTGATGGGATATTCACGAGCACTTTGAGGCTAAGGGTGAAAAAGAAAATATGTTGAGACAGAAACTGGAGAGAAGCTTTCTGAGGAACTGCTTTGTGACGTGTGCATTCCACTCACAGTGTTATACCTCTCTTCTCATACAGCGTCGGGAAACCCTTTCAGAGAAACAGGCAACAGTGATATTCAGGAGCATGTTGATGCCATTGGTGAAAAGGGAAATAGCCTCAGACAAAAACTGGAAAGATGCTTTCTAAAAAACTATTCTGTGATTTGTGTAATCATCTCACATAAATAAAGCTTTCTTTGCATTACTCAGCTTTGAAACTGCCATGGTCATAACCAAGAAGAGACCTTCAAGAGCACATTCAAGACTATGGTGAAAAAGGAAATATCCTTAGATAAAAAATTTAAAGAACCATTCTGTGAATTTGCTTTTCACGTTGTTTATTCACCACACATAGATGAAGCTTTCTTTACATTACGCAGCTGAAAACTCCCTCGTGGTTTGATCCGTGAATGGATATTTGGGATCACATTTGGGCTTATGGTGAAATAGCAAATATAGTCAGATAAAAACTTTAGAGAAGCTTTCTGCAAAACTGCTTGGTGAGGTGTGCATTCCACTCAGGGAGTTATAACTTTCTTATCATAAAGCACAGTTTGAACACTGTTATTGTAAAACCAAAAGAGTGATATTCGGAGCACGTTGAAGACTATGGCAAAAAGTGAAATGTCGTCCCATAAAAAACAGAAAGAAGTACTCGAATAAACTGCTCTCTGACATGTCCACTAGTTTCAGAGGGTTAAAGCTTACTCTATATTTCCCAGTTTGAAGGTTGGTCTTTGAAGTTTCTGTGAAGGGATACTAATTGGCGCCCGAAGGCCTTTTTGAGGCAAGGAAATGTCTTCCATCGAAAATCGGAGAGAAGATTTCTGAGCAACTCTTTTGTGATGTCTGTATTAATCTCACAGCGTTAAGTTATTTTTGGATTGAGCAGTTTGAAATCAATGTTTCTGTGGAATCTGAGAAAGGACATTGGGAAACGCTTTTTAGAATATCCTGAAAAAGAAATAACCTCAGAGAGAAACCAGAATGAAGCTTTCTGTGAAAATGATCTGTGTCACGTGAATTCCGGTCACACAGTAAAGCTTCTCTTTTCATTCATCTGTATCATAACACTGCTTTTTTTTAGTCTGCGAAGGGATATTCTGGAAGGCTTTGGGGCTATGGTGAGAAAGGAAATGTGTTCAGATAGATACAGGAGAGAAACTTTCTGAGGAGCTGCTTTGTGACGCGTGAATTCCACTCACAGAAATATACCTTTCTTCTCCTACAGAATTCTGGAAATTTTTTTCTAGAAAAAGCTACAAAACAGACATTCGGGAGTATACGGAAGGCTATGGTGAAAAGGGAAATATCCTCAGACAGAATCTGGAAAGAAGATTTCTGTAAAACTCCTTTATGTTAAATATATTCATTCATATTGTATAGTTAAATCTTTAATCTTATTATGCCATTTGGAAACTCCGTCATGCACATGTCCGTGAGGTGAAGTTCCAGAGCACATTGAGGCCAACAGTGAAAGAGGACATATCTTCAGATAAAAACTGGATAGAAGCTTTCTGAGAAACATCATTGTGTTTTATGCATTCCACTCAGGGAGTTACACCTCTTTTCTCACAAGACAGTGTTTGAACACTGTTCCTGTGAAACTGAAAAAGTGATATTTCAGAACACATTGAGGACTATGGCGAGTAGTGAAATATACTGAAAGAAAATCGAGGAAGAAGCGTTCCAACAGTCTCATCTCTGATATGTGCATTCCCTTCACAGAGTTAATGCTTACTCTATGTCGCCCAGTTGCAAAACTCTGTCTTTGAAAAATCTATGAAGGGATATTTAGTGACGCCCAGAGGCTTGTGGTGAGCAAGAAAACGTCCTCCGATGAAACCTGCACAGAAACTTTCTGAGCAACTGCTTTGTGATGTGTGTATTTGTATCATAGAGTTAAACAATTATTTGGATTGAGCAGTTTGAAATCACTACTTTTGTGGAATCTGGAAAGGACATTTAGGAATGATCCTTAGAATATGGAGAAGGAAATATCCTCAGGAAAAATCCAGAAGGAAGCTTTCTCTGAAACTGCTCTGTGTCGTCCGAATTTCTCTCACTCAAATAAGCCTCTCTTTTCATTGAGCAGTTTTGCTGCCCTGTGAATGTTTAGCATGTGATGGGATATTTGTCAGCACTTTGAGGCTAACGGTGAAAAAAGAAATATGTTCAGACCGAAATTGGAGAGAAACTTTCCGAGGAATTGCTTTGTGACGTGTGCATTAAAGTCATAATATTATACCTCTCTTCTCATACAGCATCGGGGAAACCCTTTTGGAGAAACAGGTACCAAGTGATATTCGGGAGCATGTTGATGCCGATGGTGAAAAGGAAAATAGCCGCACACAAAAAATGGAAAGAATTTTTATTGGAAACTACTCTGTGATATCTAATCATCTCACATAGTAAAGCTTTCTTTACATTACGCAGCTTGGAAACTGTCATGGACGGTCCATGAAGGGATCTTCGGGAGCACATTCTGGACTATGGTGAAAAAGGAAATATCTTCAGATAAAAACACGAAAGAAGCTATCTGTGAATCTACTTTTTGCTATGTTTATTCATCTCACAGAGATGAAGCTTTCTTCACATTATGCAGCTTGGAAACTCCCTCTTGGATGTTTGGGATCACATTCGAGCCTATGCTGAAATAAGATATATAGTCAGATAAAAATGGGAGAGAAGCTTTCTGAGAAACTGCTTGGTGATGTCTGCATTCCACTCAGGAAGTTATACCTTTCTTCTCATTAGGCACAGGTTGATCACTGTTCTTGTAAAGCCAAAAGAGTGATATTCGGAGCACATTGAAGACTATGGCAAAAAGTGAAATGTTGTCCAATAAAAAACAGAAAGAAGCACTCGAAGAAACTGCTCTCTGACATGTCCATTCTTTTCACAGGGTTAAAGCATACTCTACACTTCCCAGTTTGAAAGTCGGTCTTTGAGGGTTCTGCGAAGGGATAGTAAGTAGCGACCAGAGGACTGTGTGAGGCAAGGAAATGTATTTCATCGAAAGTCGGAGGGAAGATTTCTGCGCTCCTCTTTTTTGATGTTTGTATTCATCTTTTAGAGATAAATCATTCTTTGGATAGAGCAGTTTGAAATCACTGTTTTTGTATAATCTGAGAAAGGACATTTGGAAACGCACTTCAGAACATCCTGAAAAAGAAATAACCTCAGAGAGAAACCAGAAGGAAGCTTTCTGTGAAACTTCTCCATGTCACATGAATTTTGCACACACAGTTAAGCTTCTCTTTTCATTTAGCTGTATCATCACACTGTTTTTGTTTAGTCTGCAAAGGGATATTCTGGAGGGCTTTGAGGCTTACTTTTAGAAAGGAAACGTCTTCAGATAGAAACTGGAGAGAAGCCTTCCGAGGAGCTGCTTTGTGACGTGTGCTTTCCACTCACAGAAATATGCCTGTCTTCTTCTAGAGGATTCTGGAATCCCTTTTGGAGAAAAAGCTACCAAGACACATTCAGGAGTATAGCGACGACTATGGTGAAAAAGATAATATCCTCTGACAAAAACTGGAAATAAGATTTCTGTGAAATTGCTTTGTGTTAGATACATTTACTCATTTCAAATAATTAAAACCTTAATTATATTACGCAGTTTGGAAACTCCATCATGCACAGAACCGCGAAGCGATGTTCGGAAGGACATACAGGCCAATGCTGAAAGGGGAGATATCCTCTGATAAAAACTGGATAGAAGCCCTCTGAAAAACTACTTTGTGATATATGCATTCCACTCAGAGAGTTAGACCTCTTTGCCCGCAAAGCAGTGTTTAATCACTGTTCCTGTGAAACCGAAAAACTGATATTTCAGAACGCATTGAGGACTATGGTGAATAGTGAAATATACTAAAGTAAAATCGAGGAAGAAGCATTCCAATAAACTGCTCTCTGATATGTGCATTCACTTCACAGAGATAATGCTTACTCTATGTTGCCCAGTTTCGAAACTCTGTCTTTCAAGAATCTGTGAAGGGATATCTAGTGACGCCCAGAGGCTTGTGGTCAGGGATGAAATGTATTCCGATGAAACCTGAGGAGAAACGTTGTGAGCAACTGTTTTGCGATGTGTGTATTTGTCTCCTAGAGTTATACCGTTCTTTGGATTGAGCAGTGTGAAACCACTGTTTTTGTGGCATCTGAGGAAGGACATTTTTGGAGTGATCCTTAGAATATGGAGAAAGAAATATTCTCAGGTCAAATCCAGAAGGAAGATTTCTGTGAAACTACTCTGTGTTCTGTGTCGTCTTAATTCCTCTCACTCAGATAAGCCTCTCTTTTCATTGAGGAGTTTTGTAGCCCTGTGTATGTTCAGCGCGTGATGGGATACTCGGGAGCACTTTGAGGCTTACAGTGAAAAAGGAAATATGTTCTGACCGAAACTGGAGAGAAGCTTTCCTTGGAACTGCTTCGTGACGTGTGCATTCCACTCACGGTGTTACACCTCTCTTCCCATACAGCTTTGGGGAAACCCTTTTGGAGAAACAGATACCAAGTGATATTCGGGAGCATGTTGATGCTGATGGTGAAAAGGGAAATAGCCTGAGACAAAAACTGGAAAGAAGTTTTCTAGGAAACTACTCTGTGATATCTTTAATCATCTTACATACATAAAGCTTTCTTTACATTCTGCAGCTTGGAAACTCTCATGGACGGATTCATGAAGGGACCATCAGGAGCACATTCTGGACTAGGGTGAGAAAGGAAATATCTTCAGATAAAAACTGGAAAGAAGTCTTATGTGAATCTGCTTTTTGTTATGTTTATTCATCTCACATAGATGAAGCTTTCTTTACATTATGCAGCTTGGACTCTCCCTCGTGGATGGATTTGCGAAGGGATATTAGGGATCACATTTGGGCCTATGGTGAAATAGGAAATATAGTCAGATAAAAACTGGAGAGAAGCTTTCTGAGAAACTGCTTGGTGATTTGTGCATTCCACTCAGGGAGTTGTTACGTTCTTCTCATAAGGCACAGTTTGAACACTGTTCCTGTAAAACCAAACGTGTGATATTCAGAGCACATTGAAGACTATGCCAAAAAGTGAAATGTCGTCCAATAAAAAACAGAAGGAAACACTCGAAGAACCTGCTCTCTGACATATCCTTTCTTTTCACAGGGTTAAAGATTCCTCTACATTTCCCAGTTTGAAAGTCGGTCTTTGTGGTTTCTGTGAAGGGATAGTAAGTGGCAACCGGAGGCCTATGTCGAGCAAGGAAATGTCTTCCATCAAAAATCGCAGAGAAGCTTTCTGTGCAAGTATTTTGTGATGTTTGTATTCATCTCATAGAGTTAAAACATTCTTTGGATTGAGCAGTTTGAAATCACTGTTTCTGTGGAATCTGAGAAAGGACATTTGGAAAAGCTCTTTTGAATATCCTGAAAAAGAAAAACCTCAGAGAGAACCCAGAGGGAAGCTTTCTGTGAAACTGCTCTGTGTCACATGGATTCCGTTTACACAGTTAAGCTTCTCTTTTCATTGAGCTGTATCATAACACTGTTTTTGTTTAGTCTGCGAAGGGATATTCAGGAGTGCTTTGAGGCTTACGGTGAGAAAGGAAACGTCTTCAGATAGAAACTGGAGAGAAGCTTTCTGAGGAGCTGCTTTGTAACGTGTGCATTCCACTCACAGAAATATACCTGTCTTCTCCTAGAGGACTCCATAATTCCTTTTGGAGAAAGAGCTACCAAAACACATCCGAGAGTATAGGGAGGGCTATGGTGATAGAGGAAATATCCTCAGACAACAACTTAAAAGAAGATTTCTGTGAAACTGCTTTGTGTTAGCTATATTTATTTCTCTTGCATAGTTAAACTTTTCTTTTAGTATACAGTATGGAAACTCCGTCATGCACATATTCACGAAGAGTCATTAGGGAGCACATTGATTCCAAAGGTGAAAGAGCAGAAATCTTCAGATAATACTGCATATAAGCTTTCTGAGAAACTACTTTGTGATCCAGTCAGGGATTTATACTTGTCTTCTCACAAGGCAGCGTTTGAAAACTGTTCCTGTGAAACCAAAAAAGTGATATTTCCCAACGCATTCAGGACTATGATGAAAAGTGAAATATACTGAAAAAAAAAAAAAATCGAAGAAGAAGCATTCCAAGAATCTGCTCTCTGATATATTTCACTTCACAGAGTTAATGCTTACACTATGTGGCCCAGTTTCGAAATTCTGCTTTGAAGAATCTGTGAAGGGATATGTAGTGAAGCCCGAAGGCGTGTGGTGAGCGAGGAAACGCCTTCCGATGAAACCTGCAGAGAAACGTTTTGAGCAACTGCTTTGCAATGTGTGTATTCGTCTCCAAGAGTTAAACCGTTCTTTGGATTGAGCATCTTAAAATCACTGTGTTTGTAGAATCTGAGGAAGGACATTTGGGAACGATCCTTAGAATATGGAGAGAAAAATATCGTCAGGTAAAATCCAGAAGGAAGCTTTCTGCGAAACGGCTCTGTGTTGTCTTAATTCCTCTCAATCCGATAAACCTCTCTTTTCGTTGAGCAGTTTTCTAGCCCTGTGTATGTTTAGTGAATGATGGGATATTCGGGAGCACTTTGAGGCTAACAGAGAAAAAGGAAATATGTTCAGACCGAAACTGGAGAGAAGCTTTCCGAGGAACTGCTTTGTGACGTGTGCATTCCAGTAACAGTGTTACACCTCTCTTCTCATACAGCATTGGGGAAACCCTTTTGGAGAAACAGGTACCAGGTGATATTCATGAGCATGTTGATGCCAATGGTGAAAAGGGAAATAGCCTCAGACAAAAACTGGAAAGAATCTTTCTAGGAAACTACTATGTGATATCTGCAATCATCTCACATAGATAAACCTTTCTTTACATTACGCAGTTTGGAAACTGTCAAGGATGGATCCACGAAGGGACCGTCGTGTGTACATTCTGGACTATGGTGAAAAAGGAAATATCATCAGATAAATACTGGAAGGAAGGTTTCTGTCAATCTGATTTTTGCTAAGTTTTTTCATCTCACATAGATGAAGCTTTCTTTACATTACACAGCTTGGAAACTCCCTCGTAGATGGATCCACGAAGGGATATTTGGGATCACATTTGGGCCTAGGGTGAAATAGGAAATATAGTCAGGTAATAAATGGAGAGAAGCTTTCTGAGAAACCCCTTGGTGATGCGTGCATTCCACTCAGGGAGTTATACCTTTCTCTTCATGTGAAACAAAAAGAGTGATAATCGGAGCACATTAAGGAATATGGCAAAAAGTGAAATGCCGTCCAATGAAAAACAGAAAGAAGCACTCGAAGAAACTGCTCTCTGATATGTCCATTCTTTTCACTAGGTTAAATCTTACCTTACATTTCCCAGTTTGAAAGTCGGTCTTTGAGGGTTCTGTGAAAAGATAGTAAGTGGTGACCGGAGGCCTGAACATACACAGGGTTAGAGGACTGGATTCACGAAGGGTCATTAGGGAGCACATTGAGGCCAAAAGTGAAAGAGGAGAAATTTTCAGATAAAAACTGGATAGAAGCTTTCTGAGAAACTACTTTGTGATGTATACATTCCACTAAGGGAGTTTACCTCCTTTGTCACAAGGCAGTGTTTGCACACTGTTCCTGTGAAAATGAAAAGGTGATGTTTTGGAATGCGTTGAGGACTACGACGAATAGTGAAATATACTGAAATAAAATCGAGAAAGAAGCGTTCCAAGAATCTGTTCTCTGATATGTCCATTCACTTCACAGAGGTAATGCTTACTCTATGTAGCCCAGTTGCGAATCTCTGTCTTTGAAATATCTGTCCAAGGATATTTAGTGACGTCCAGAGGCTTCTGGTGAGTGAGGAAACGTTTTCCGATGAAACCTGAAGAGAAACGTTCTGAGCAACTGTTTTCCATTGTGTGTATTCGGCTCATAGAATATATCCTCGGACAAAAAGTGGAAAGATTTCTGTGAAACTCCTTTGTGTTAGATTTATTTTTTTATCTTGCATAATTAAAAGTTTTCTTATATTACGCAGTTTGGAAACTCCATCATGCATGGGTCTGCAAAGGGACATTTGGAGCACATTCAGGCCTATGGTTAAAGAGGAGATATTTTGACAAAAAAACTGGATAGAAGCGTGCTGAGTAACTAATTTGTGATGTATGCATTCCACTCAGGGAGTTATACCTCTTTTCTCACAATGCAGTGTTTGAACAATGTTCCTGAGAAATCGAAAAAGTGACATTTCGGTTCGCATTGAGGACTATGGCGAGTAGTGAAATATACTGAAATAAAATTGAGGAAGAAGTGTTCCAAGAATCTGCTCCCTGATATGTGCATTGACTTCACAGAGTTAATGCTTAGTCTATGTTGCCTAGTTTCCAAACTGTGTCTTTGAAGAATCTGTGAAGGGATATTTAGTGATGCCAGGAGGCTTATGGTTAGCAAAGAAATGTCTTCCGTTGAAACCATCAGAGAAACGTTCTGAGCAACTGCTTTGCGGTGTGTGTATTCATCTCATAGAATTAAACCTTTCTTTGTATTGAGCGGCTTGAAATCACTGTTTTTGTGCCATCTGAGGAAGGACATTTGGGAACGATCCTTAGAATATGGAGAAAGAAATTACCTCAGGTAAAATCCAGCAGGAAGCTTTCTGTGAAACTGCTCTGTGTCGTCTTAATTCCTCTCATTCAGATAAGCCTCTCTTTTCATTGAGCAGTTTTTTAGCCCTGTGTATGTTTAGCATGTAATGGGATATTCGGGAGCACTTTGAAGCTTACAGTGAAAAAGAAAATATGTTCCGACCGAAACTGGAGAGAAGCTTTCCAAGGAACTGCTTTGTGACATGTGCATTTCAGTCACAGTGTTATACCTCTCTTCTCATACAGCGTCGGGGAAACCCTTTTGGAGAAACAGGTGCCAGGTGATATTCGGGAGCATGTTGATGCCGATGGTGAAAAGGGAAATTGCCTCAGACAAAAACTGGAAAGAAAAGGTCTATGAAACTACACTGTGATATCTGTAATCATCTCACATAGATAACGCCTTCCTTACATTATGCAGCTTGGAAACTGTCATGGAAGGGTCCACGAAGGGAGGTTAGGGAGCACATTCTGGACTATGGTGAAGAAGGAAATATCTCCAGATAAAAACTGGAAAGAAGCTTTCTGTGAATCTGCTTCTTGCTATGTTTATTCATGTCACATACATGAAGCTTACTTTACAATATGCAGCTTGGAAAGTCCCTAATGGATTGATCCGCTAAGGGATATTTGGGATGACATTTGGGCCTATAGTGGAAGAGGATATATAGTCAGACAAAAACTGGAGAGAAGCTTTCTGAGAAACAGCTTGGTGATGTGCGCATTCCACTCAGTGAGTTGTTACTTTCTTCCTATAAGGCAAAGTTAGTACACTATTCCTGTAAAAATCAAACAGTGATATTCGGAGCACATTGAAGACTCTGGCAAAATGTGAAATGTCATCGAATGAAAATCAGAAAGAAGCACTCAAAGAAACTGGTCTGCCATGTCCATTCTTTTCATAGCGTTAAACCTTACTCTGTATTTCTCAGGTTGAAAGGCTGTGGTTGAGGGTTCTGTGAAAGGATGGTAAGTGAAAACTGGAGGCCTGTGTGAGGAAAGGAAATGTCCTCCATCGAAAATTGGAGAGAACCTTTCTGCACAACATTTTGTGATGTTTGTATTCATCTCATAGAGTTAAATCATTCTTTTCATTGATTAGTTTGAAATCACTGTTTAAGTGGAATTTGAGAAAGGACATTTGGAAACGCTCTTTAGAATATCCTGAAAAAGAAATAACCTCAGAGAGAAACTAGAAGGCACCTTGCTGTGAAACTGCTCTGTGTCACGTGAAATCCGCTCACACAGTTAAGCTTCTCTAGGAATTGAGCTGTATCATAACACTGTTTTTGTTTAGTCTGTGAAGGGATGTTCTGGAGGGCTTTGAGGCTTACGGCGAGAAAGGAAACGTCTTCAGATAGAAACTGGAGAGAAGCTTTCCGAGGAGCTGCTTTGTGTCGTGTGCATTCCACTCACAGAAATATACTTTCCTTCTCCAAGAGGATTTCGGAATCTCTTTTGGAGAAAAAGCTACCAAGACATATTTAGGAGTACAGTGACGACTATGATTAAAAAGGAAAAATGCTCAGACAAAAATTGGAAAGAAGATTTCTGTGCAACTGCTCTCGGTTGGATATATTATTTCATCTTGCATAGTTAAAACTTTAACTATATTAATCAGTTTGGAAAGTCTGTCATGCGCAGATCCCCGAAAGGATGTTCAGGAACACATTCAGGCCTATGGTGAAAGAGGAGATATCTTCAGATAAAAACTGGAAAGGAGCTTTCTGAGAAACTACTTTGTGGTGTATGCATTCTACTCAGGGCGTTATTCCTCTTTTCTTACAAGCCAGTGTTTCAACACCGTTCCTGTGGAACCGAAAAAGTGATATTTCAGTACGCATTGAGGACAATGGCGAATAGTGAAATATACTGAAATAATATCGAGGAAGAAGCGTTCCAAGAATCTGCTCTCTGATATGTGCATTAACTTCAGAGAGTTAATGCTTACTCTATGTTGCCCAGTTTTGAAACTCTGTCTTTGAAGAATCTGTGAAGGGATATTTAGTGACGCCAGGAGGCTTGTGGTGAGCGAGGAAATGTGTTCCAATGAAACCTGCAGAGAAACGTTCTGAGCAACTGCTTTGTAATGTTTGTATTCGACTCCTAGGGTTAAACCATTCTTTGGATTGAGCAGCTTGAAATCACTGGTGTTGTGGAATCCGAGGAAGGACATTTGGGAACAATCCTTTGAATATGGAGAAAGAAATATCCTTAGGAAAAATCCAGTAGGAAGCTTTCTGTGAAACTGTTCTGAATTTTCTTAATCCCTCTCACTCAGTTAAGCCTCTTATTTCATTCAGCAGTTTTCTAACCCTGTGTATGTTCAGCGTGTGATGGGATATTTGGGAGCACTTTGAGACTAACGGTTAAAAAGGAAATACGTTCAGACCGATACTGGAGAGAAGCTTTCCGAGGAACTGCTTTGTGACGTGTGCATTTCAGTCATCGTTTTATACCTCTCTTCTCATAAAGCATCGGTGAAACCCTTTTGGAGAGACAGGTACCAAGAGATATTCGGGAGCATGTTGATGCTGATGGTGAAAAGGGAAATACCCTCTGACAAAAACTGGAAAGAAGCTTTCTAGGAAACTATTCTGTGATATGTGTAATCATCGCACATAGATAAACCTTTCTTTACATTACACAGCTTGGAAACTGTCATGGACGGATCCACGAAGAGACCTTCGGGAGCACTTTCAGGACAATGATGAAAAAGGAAATATCTTCAAATAAAAACTGGAAGGAAGTTTTCTGTGAATTTTCCTTTTGCTATGTTTATTCAACTCACTTATATGAAGCTTTGTTTACATTACGCACCTTGGAATCTCCCTCGTGGATGTATTTGGAAGGGATATTTGGGATCACATTTGGGCCTATGGTGAAATAGCAAATATAGTCAGATAAAAACTGGATAGAAGCTTTTTGAGAAACTGCTTGGTGATGTGTGCATTCCAGTCAGGGAGTTTTAAATTTCTTCTCATAAGGCACATTTTGAACATTGTTCCTGTAAAACGATAAGAGTGATATTCGGAGTGCATTGAAGACTATGGCAAAAAGTGAAATGTCGCTCAAAAAAAACAGAAAGAAGCACTGGAAGAAATTGCTCTCTGACATATCCATTCTTTTCACAGGGTTAAAGCTTACTCTACATTTCCCAGTTTGAAAGTCGGTCTTTGAGGGTTCTGTGAAGGGAGAGTAAGTGGCAACTAGAGGCCTGTGTGAGGCAAGGAAGTGTCTTCCATTGAAAATCTGAGAGAAGCTTTCTGAGCAACTCTTTTGAGATGCTTTTATTCATCTCATAGAGTTAAATCATTAATTGGATTGAGCAGTTGGAAATCACTGTTTCTGTGGAATCTGAGAAAGGACATTTGGAAACGCTCTTTAGAATATCCTGAAAAAGAAATAACCACAGAGAGAACCAGAAGGAATCTTTCGGTGAAACTGCTCTGTTTCACGTGAATTACGCTCACATAATTATGTCTATCTTTTCATTGAGCAGTTTTCTCACCCTGTGTATATTTAGCTTGTGATGGGATATTCGGGAGCACTTTGAGGCTTACAGTGAAAAAGGAAATATGCTCAGAACGAAACTGGAGAGAAGCTTTCCGAGGAACTGCTGTGTGACGTGTGCATTCCAGTCACAGTGTTATATCTCTCTTCTCATACATCGCCAGGGGAACCCTTTTGGACAAAGAGGTACCAGGTGATATTCTGGAGCATGTTGATGCTGATGGAGAAATGGGAAATAGCCTCCGACAAACCTGGAAAAAAGTGTTATAGGAAACTACTCTGTGATATGTGTAATCATCTCACATAGAAAAAACTTTCTTTATATTACGCAGCATGGAAACTGTCATGGACGGATCCACGAGGGGACCTTTGGGAGCACATTAAGGACTATGGTGAAAAATCACGTATCTTCAGATAAAACCTGGAAAGAAGCTTTCTGTGAATCTGTTTTTGCTATGTTTATTCATCTCACATAGATGAAGCTTTCTTTACATTACACAGCTCGGAAACTCCCTCATGGATGGATCCACAAAGGGCTCTTTGGGATCACCTTTGGGCCTATGGTGAAATAGGAAATATAGTCAGATAAAAACTGCAGATAAGCTTTCTCAGAAACTGCTTGGTAATGTGCGCATTCCACTCAGGGTGTTTTAACTTGCTTCTCATAAGGCACAGTTCGAACACTGTTCCTGTGAAACCAAAAGAGTGATATTTGGAACACATTGAGGACTATGGCAAAAAGTGAAATGTCGTGCAATAAAAAACAGAAAGAAGCACTCGAAAAAACTGGTCTTTGGCATCTCCATTCTTTTCAGAGGATTAAACTTACTCTATATTTCCCATTTTGTAAGTCGTTCTTTGAGGGTTCTGTGAAGGGATATTAATTGTGAAGCACAGGTCTGTGTCGAGCAATGAAAGGTCCTTCATTGGAAATCGGAGAGAATCGTCTGCACAACTCTTTTTTGATGTTTGTTTTCATCTCATAGAATTAAATAATTCTTTGTATTGAGCAGTTTGAAATCACTGTTTCTGGGGAATCTGAGAAAGGTCATTTGGAAACGCTCTTTAGAATATCCTGAACACTAAATAACCTCAGAGAGAAACCAGAAAGAAACTTTCTGTGAAACTGCTCTGTGTCACGTGAATTATGCTCACACAGTTAAGCTTCACTTTTCATTGAGCAGTATGATACCACTGTTTTTGAATTGTCTGTGAAGGGATATTCAGGAGTGCTTTGAGGCTTATGGTGAGAAAGGAAACGTCTTTAGATAGAAACTGGAGAGAAGCTTTCTGAGGAGCTGCTTTGAGACACGTGCTTTACACTCACAGAGATACACCTTTATTCTCCTAGAGGATTCTGGAATCCCTTTTGGAGAAAAAACTACAAAAGACATTCGGGAGTACAGGGACGGTTTTGGTTAAAAAGGAAATATCCTTAGAGAAAAACTGTGACGAAGATTTCTGTGAATTTCCTTTATTCATCTCCCATAGTTAAAACTTTTCTTATATTACGCAGTTTGGAAACTCCATCATGCACGGATCCTCCAAGGGACATTGGGGAGCATATTCAGGCCCATGGTGGAAGAGGAGAAATCTTCAGATAAAAGTGGATAGACGCTTTCTGAAAAACTACTTTGCGATTTATGCATTTCACTCAGGGAGTTATACCTCTTTTCTAACAAGGCAGCATTTGGACACTGTTCCTGTGAAACCGAAAAAGTGATATTTCAGAGCGCATTGAGGACTGTGGCAAATAGTGAAGTATCCTCAAATAAAATCAAGGAAGTAGCGTTCCATGAATCTCTTCTGTGATATGTGCATTCATTGCACAGAGTTAATGTTTACTCTATGTTGCCCAGTTTCAAAATTCTGTCTTTGAAGAATCTGTGAAGGGATAGTTATTGACGCCCGGAGGCTTGTGGTTAACAAGAAAGGGTCCTCCTATAAAACTAGCAGAGAAGGGTTCTGAGCAACTGCATTTTGATGTGTATTCGTCTCATAGAATAAAACCATTCTTTTGACTGAGCAGCTTGAAATCACTGTTTTTGTGGAATCTGAGGAAGGACATTTGGGAACAATCCTTAGATTATGCAGAAATAAATATCCTCAGTAAAAATCCAGTAGGAAGCTTTCTGTGAAACTGCTCGGTGTTATCTTAATTTCTCTCACTCAGTTAAACCTCCCTTTTCACTGAGCAGTTTTCTAGCCCTGTGTATGTTTAGCATGCTATGGGATATTCAGGAGCACTTTGAGGCTTATGGTGAACAAGGAATTATGATCAGACCGAAACTGGAGGGAAGCTTTTGAGGAAGTTCTTTGTGACATGTGCATTCCAGTCACACTGCTGTACATCTCTTCTCATACAGACCAGGGGAAACCCTTTTGGAGAAACAGGTACCAAGTGATAATCATGAGCATGTTGATGCCGATAGTGAAAAGTGAAATAGCCTGAGAGAAAACCTGGAAAGAAGGTTTATAGGAAACTACTCTATGATATCTATAACCATCTCACAGAGATAAAGCTTTCATTGCATCACACAGCTTGGAAAATGTCATGAACGGATGAATGAAGGGACCTTCCGGAGCACATTCTAGACTATGTTGAAGAAGGAAATATCTTCAGATAAAAAGTGGAAAGAAGCCTTCTGTGAATCTGCTTTTTGCTATGTTTATTCAACTAACAGAGATGAAGCTTTCTTTACATTATGCAGCTTGGAAACTCCCTCGTGGATGGATTCGTGAAGGGATATTTGGGATCACATTTGGGCTTTCTGAGAAACTACTTGGTGTCATGTGCATTCCACACAGGCAGTTATAACTTTCTTCTTATAAGGCATAGTTTGAACACTGCTCTTGTAAAACGAAAAGACTGACATTCAGAGCATATTGAAGACTATGGGTAGAAGTGAAATGTCATCCAATAAAAAACAGAAACAAGCACTGGAAGAAACTACTCTCTGACATGTCCATTCTTTTCACTGGGTTAAAGCTTACTCTACATTTCCCAGTTTGAAAGTAGTTCTTTGAGGGTTCTGCGAAGGGATTGTCATTGGTAACTGGAGGGCTAAGTGAGACAAGGAAATATCTTCCATTGACTATTGGAGAGAAGCTTTCTGGGCAACACTGTTGTGATGTTTGCATTAATCTCAGAGAGTTAAATCATTCCTTGAGTTGAGCAGTTTTAAATCACTGCTTCTGTGGAATCTGAGAAAGAACATTTGGAACGCTTTTTAGAATACCCTGAAAAAGAAATGTTCTCAAAGAGAATCCAGAAGGAAGCTTTCTGTGAAACTAATCTGTGTCACGTGAATGCTGCTCACACAGTTAAGCTTCTCTTTTCATTGATCAGTATCATAACACTGTTTTTGTTTAGTCTGCGAAGGGGTATTCTGGAGTATTTTGAGGCTTACATTGAGGAAGAAAATATCTTCAGACAGAAACGGGAGAGCAGCTTTCTGTGGAGCTGCCTTGTGATATGTGCATTCCCCTCACAGAAATTTACCCTTCTTATCATAGAGGATTCCAGAATTCCTTTTGGAGAAAAAGCTACCAAGAGACATTTGGGAGTATAGGGATGGATATGCTGAAAAAGGAAATATACTCAGACAAAAACTGGAAAGAACATTTCTGTGAAACTGCTTTGTGTTACATATACTTATTAATATTGTAGTTAAAACTTTTCTTATATTACACAGTTTGGAAACTGTCATGAATGAATACACGGAGGGACATTCGGGAGCACATTCAGGCCTATGGTGAAAAAGGAGATATATTCAGATAAAAACTGGATAGAAGCTTTCTGAGAAGCTCCTTTTGGTGTATGCATTCCACTCAGGGACTTATACCACTTTTCTCACAAGGCCGTGTTTGAAAACTGTTCCTCTGAAACCGAAAAAGTGATATTTCGGAGCGCATTGAGGACTATGGTGAATAGCGAAATATATTGAAATAAAATCGAGGAAGAAGCGTTCCAAGAATCTGCTCTCGGATATGTGCATTCAATTTACAGAGTTAATGCTTACTCTATGTTGCCCAGTTTTGAAACTCTGTTTTTGAAAAATCCGAGAAGGCATATTTAGTGACACCCTGAGGCTTGTGTTGAGCCAGGAAACGTGTTCGGATGAAACCAGCAGAGAAACGTTCAGAGCAACTGCTTTGTGATGTGTGTATTCGTCTCATAGAGTTAAACCATTCTTTGGATTGAGCAGCTTGAAATCACTCTTTTTGTGGAATCTGAGGAAGGACATTTGGGAGTGATCCTTAGAATATGGAGAAGGAAATATCCTCAGGTAAAATCCAGAATGAAGCTGATTTGTTTTTCTAAGACCAGCAGAGAGAGCACAAAAGGACCAGAGAGTAGGCAAGGCTAAAAGCAAAACTGCAAATTTATTCTTTGGTCATCTAGCTTCAGGGAAGAAGGTGTGCAAGGTGAGGTTTGTCGCCCTCCGGCAAAGGAGACTGAGAGCGTCGCCCGGTAGAGCTCTCGGGCGGAGTTCCTGATGCAGTTCCAACAAGAACGGGGGATGAGGAAGCCCACGCCTCGCGTCTTCTGGGAGCTGCTTTTCTACTAGTGGAAGGGCAATAGGTGGGGCACGGACGTGTCGAGGAGGAGGAGGGGCTCCACAGGTGCCAACAGGTAAATCTTGGTCTCTTCAGATTGACATCATCGAGGGCATGCCTGATTGGTCTGCACTTTCCCGGGCGCCAGCTACATTTTCGCGCACACGGGAGCAGTTGATGAAGAACCCAGAAGTGCGCCATCTTGCCTCCATTCGTCCAAACATAAGCTTTCTGTGAAACTGCTCTCTGTCATTTTAATTCCTATCGCTCAGTTAAGCCAATCTTTTCATTGAGCAGTTTTCTGCTTCTCTTTTCAGATAACAGTATCATAACGCTGTTTTTGTTTAGTCTACAAAGGGATATTCAGAAGATATATGCTATCAAATATCACTTGGTACATGTTGCTCCAAAACGATTTCCCCGACGCTGTATGAGATGACAATTAAAACACTGTGAATGGAATGCACAGGTCACAAAGCAGTTTCTCAGAAACTTTCTCTCCAGTTTTTATGTGACTCTATTTGCTCTTTAACCATAGGCCTCAATGTGATCCCAAATGTCCCTTCGCGAATCCATCCACGAGGGAGTTTCCAAGATGCGTAAAGTAAAGAATGAATAAACATAGCAAAAAGCAGATTCACAGAAAGCTTCTTTCCAGTTTTTATCTGGAGATATTTCCTTTTTCACCATAGTCTAGAATGTGCTCCTGAAGGTCCCTTCGTGAATCCGTCCATGACAGTTTCCAACCTGCGTAATGCAAAGAAAGCTTTATCTATGTGAGATGATAACAAATATCACAGAGTAGTTTCCTAAAAAGCTTCTTTCCAGTTTTTGTCTGATGTTATTTGGCTTTTCACCATCGGCATCAACATGCTCCCGAATATTACTTGGTACCTGTTTCTCCAAAAAGTTTTCCCTGACGCTGTATGAGAATACAGCTATAGCACTGTGACTGGCATGCACATGTCACAAAGCAGTTCCATGGAAAGTTTCTCTCCAGTTTCGGTCTGATCATATTTCCTTTTTCACCATAAGCCTCAAAGTGCTCCCAAAAATCCCATCACACGCAAAACATACACAGGGCTAGAAAACTGCTCAGTGAAAAGGGAGGCTTATCTGAACGAGAGGAATTAAGATGACACAGAACATTGTCACAGATAGCTTCCAACTGGATTTTTCCTGAGGATATTTCTTTCTCCATAATCTAAAGATCGTTCCCAAATGTCCTTCCTCAGATTCCACAAAAACGGTGATTTCAAGCTGCTCAGTCAATAGAATGTGCTCTTAAAATCACTCTTTTGGTTTTACAGGAACTGTGTTCAAACTGTGCCTTATGAGAAGAATGTTAACACTCCCTGAGTGGAATGCACACATCACCAAGCAGTTTCTCAGAAACCTTCTCTCCAGTTTTTATCTGACTATATTTCCTATTTCACCATAGCCCCGAATTTGATCCCAAATATCCCTATGCAAATCCATCCCAGAGGGAGTTTCCATGCTGTGTAATGTAAAGAAAGCTTCATCTATGTGAGATGAATAAACCTAGCAAAAAGCAAACTCACAGAAAGGTTCTTACCAGTTTTTATCTGAAGATATTTCCATTTTCACCATAGTCTTCAATGTGCTCCCAAAGGTCCATTTGTGGATCTGTCCATGACAGTTTCCCGGCTTCATAATGTAAAGAAAGCTTTATCTATGTGAGATGGTTACACACACCACTGAGTAGTTTCCTAGAAAGTTTCTTTCCAGTTTTTCCCTGAGGCTATTTCTGATTTCTCCATCGGCATCAACATGCTCCCAAATATCACCTGGTACCTCTTTCTCCAAAAGGGTTTCCTGACGCTGTATGAGAAGAGAGATATAACACTGTGATGGGAATGCACACGTCACAAAACAGTTCCTCAGAAAGTTTCTCTCCACTTTCGGTCTGAGTATGTTTCCTTTTTCACTCTAAGCCCCAAAGTGCTCCCAAATATCCCATCACACTCTAAACATAAACAGAGCTAAAAAACGGCTCAATGAAAGGAGAGGCTTATCTGAGTGAGAGGATTTAAGACGACATAGAACAGTTTCACAGAAAGCTTCCTTCTGGATTTTACCAGAGGATATTACTTTCTTCATCTTCTATGGATCGTTCCCAAATATCTTTCCTCAGATTCCACAAAAACAGTGATTTCAAGCTGTTCAATCCAAAGAATGGTTTAGCTCTAGTGGACGAATACACACATTGCAGAGCAGTTGCTCAGAACGTTTCTTGGCAGGTTTCATCGGAAGGCGTTTCTTCACTCACCACAAGCCTCCGGGCGTCACTAAATATCCCTTCACAGATTCCTCAGAGACAGAGTTTCGAAACTGGGCAACATAGAGTAAGCATTAACTCTGTGAATTGTATGCACATATCAGAGAGCAGATTCCTGGAACAGTTGTTCCTGGATTTTATTTCAGTATATTTCACTATTCGCCGTAGTCCTCAATGCGTTCCAAAATATCACTTTTTTGATTTCGCAAGATCAGTGTACAAACACTGCCTTGTGAGAAAATAAGTATAACGCCCTGAGTGGAATACATCCAGCACAAAGTAGTTTCTCAGAAAGCTTCTATCCAATTGTTATCTGTAGATATCTCCTCTTTCAACGTAGGTCTGAATGTGCTCCTGAATGTCCCTTCATGGTTCTGTGCATGACGGAGTTTCCAAACTGCTTATTATAATTAAAGTTTTAACTATGCGAGATGAATAAATATATCTAACACAAAGTAGCTTCACAGAAATCTTCTTTCCAGTTTTTGTCTGATGATATTTCGTTTTTCACCATAGCCTTCCCTATACTCCCGAATTTCTGTTTTGGAGTTTTTTTCTCCAAAAGTGATTCCGGAATCTTCTAGGAGAAGAAAGGTATATTTCCGTGAGTCGAATGCACATGTCACAAAGCAGCTCCTCAGATAGCTTCTCCTCAGTTTCTATCTGAAGACGTTTCCTTTCTCACCATGAGCCTCAAAGCCCTCCAGATTGTCCCTTCGCAGACTGAACAGAAACAGTGTTATGATACAGCTCAATGAAATGAGAAGCTTAACTGTGTGAGTGGAATTCAAGTGACACACAGCATTTTCACAGAAAGTTTCTTTCTGGTTATCCCTTCACGGATCTGTGCACGATGGAGTTTCCAAACTGCATAATGTAATTAGAGTTTTAACTATGTGAGATGAATAAATATATCTAACACAAAGCGGTTTCACAGAAATCTTCTTTCCAATTTTTGTGTGAGGAAATTTCCTTTTTCACCATAGCCTTCCCTATACTCCCGAATGTCTGTTTTGTAGGTTTTTCTCTAAAAGAGATTCCGCAATCTTCTAGGAGAAGGAGGTATATTTCTGTGAGTGGAATGCACACGTCACAAAGCAGCACCTCAGAAAGCTTCTCTCAAGTTACTATCTGAAGAAATTTCCTTTCTCACCATAAGCCTCAAAGCCCTCCAGAATATCCCTTCACAGACTAAACAAAAACAGTGTTATGATGCAGCTCAATGAAAAGAGAAGCTTAACTGTGTTAGCGGAATTCACGTGACACAGAGCAGTTTCACAGAAAGCTTCCTTCTGGTTTCTCTCCGAGTTTATTTCTTTTTCAGGATATTCTAAAGATCGTTTCCAAATGTCCTTTCTCAGCTTCCACAGAAACAGTGATTTCAAACTGCTCAATCCAAAGAATGATTTAACTCTATGAGATGAATGCAAACATCACAAAAGAGTTACACAGAAATCTTCTCTTCAATGTTCGATGGAAGACATTCCCTTGCCTCAAACAGGCCTCCGGTCGCCACTTACTATCCCTTCGCAGAACCCTCAAAGACCGACTTTAAAACTGGGAAAAGTAGAGAAAGCTTTAACCCTGTGAAAAGAATGGACATGTCAGGAGCAGTTTCTTCGAGTGTTTCTTTCTGTTTTTCATTGGACAACAATTCATATTTTGCCATAGTCTTCAATGTGCTTCAAATATCACTCTTTTGGTTTTACAGGAGCAGTGCTCAAACTGTGCCTTATGAGAGGAAAATTATAATTCCCATAGTGGAATGCACACATCACCAAGCAGCTTCTCAGAAACCTTCTCTCCACTTTTTATCTGACTATATTTCCTATTTCATCATAGGACCGAAGGTGATACCAAATATTCCTTTGTGGGTCCATCCACGAGGGAGTTTCCAAGCTGCATAATGTAAAGAAACCTTCATCTATGTGAGCTGAATAAACATAGCAAAAAGCAGATTCACAGAAAGCTTCTTTCCAGTTTTTATCTGAAGATATTTTTTCTTTTTCAGAATAATCCAGAATGTGCCCCCGAAGGTCCTTTCGTGGATCTGTCCATGACAATTTCCAAGCTGCATAATGTAAAGAAAGTTTTATGTATGCGTGATGATTACACATGTCACAGAGCTGTTTCCTAGAAAGCTTCTATCCAGTTTTTGTCTGAGGCTATTACCACTTTCACCATTGGCATCAACATGCTCCCGAATATCACCTGGTACCTGTTTCTCCAAAAGGGTTTCCCAGACACTGTATTAGAAGAGAGGTACAACAGTTTGAGTGGAATGCAGACGTCACAAAGCAGTTCCTCCAAAAGCTTCTCTCCAGTTTCGGTCTAAGCATATTTTCTTTTTCACCGTAAGCCTCAAAGTGCTCCCGAATATCCCATCACATGCTAAACATACAAAGGGTGAGAAAACTGCTCAATGAAAAGATAGACATAACTATGTGAGCGGAATTCACGTGACACAGTGCAGTTTCACAGAAAGATTCCTTCCGGTTCTCTCTGAAATTTTATCTTCTTCAGGATACACTAAAGAGTGTTTCCAAATGTCCTTTTTCAGATTCCACAGTAACAGTGATTTCAAACTGCTCAATGATTTAACTGAATGAGATCAATACAAGCATCACAAAAGAGTTACTCAGAAACCTTCTCTCCGATTTTCGATGGAAGACATTTCCTTGCCTCACACAGGCCTCCGGTCGCCACTTACTATCCCTTCACAGAACCGTCAAAGACCCACTTTCAAACTGGGAAATGTAGAGTAAGCTTTAACACTTTGGAGAGAATGGACATGTCAGAGGGCAGTTTCTTCGTGTGCTTCTTGCTGTTTTTTATTTGACGACATTTCACTTTTTGCCATAGTTTTCAATGTGCTCCGAATATCACTCTTTTGGTTTTACAGGAACAGTTTTAAAGCTGTGCCTTATGAGAATTTATAGCTCCCTGAGTGGAATGCATACATCACCAAGCAGTTCTCAGAGAAGTCCTCTCCAGTTTTTATCTGACTATATTTCCTATTTCACCATAGGCCTCAATGTGTTCCCAAATATCCCTGTGCGAATACATCCACGAGGGAGTTTCCAAGATATGTAATGTAAAGAAAGCTTCATCTATGTGAGATGATTAAACATATCACACACTACTTTCCTTGAAAGCTTCTTTCCAGTTTTTTTCTAGGCTATTTCTCTTTTCACCATCAGCACCAACATGCTCCTGAATATCACTGGGTACCTGTTTCTCCAAAATGGTTTCCCTGACGCTGTATGATAATAGAGGTATAACACGGATGACTGGAATGCCCACGTTGCAAAGCAGTTGCTCAGAAAGCTTCTCTCCAGTTTCGGTCTGAACATGTTTCCTATTTCACCGTTAGCCTCAAAGTGCTCCCGAATATCCCATCACAGGATAAACATACATGGGGCTAGAAAACTGCTCAATGAAAAGAGAGGCTGAACAGAGTGAGAGGAATTATAATGACACAGAGCAGTTTCAAAGAAAGCTTCCTTCTGTATATTACCTGAGGATATTACTTTCCCCATATGTTAAGGCTCGTTCCCAAATGTCCTTCCTGAGATTCCTCTAAAACAGTGGTTTCATGGTGCTCAATCCGAAGATGGTTTACCTTTATGAGACGAATACACACATCGCAAAGCAGTTGCTCAGAAAGTTTCTCTGCAGGTTTCATCAGAAGACGTTTTCTTGCTCACCACAAGTCTCCAGGAGTCACTAAATATCCCTTCACAGATACTTCAAAGACCGAGTTTCGAAACTGGGCAACACAGAGTTAGCATTAAGTTTGTGAAGTGAATGCACGTATCAGAGAGCAGATTCTTGGAACGCTTCTTCCTCGATTATGTTTCAGTATATTTCACTGATTGCCATAATCCACAATGCACTCGGAAATATCACTTTTTCGGATTACAGGAACAGTGTTCAAACGCTGCCTTATGAGAAAAGAGGTATAACTCCCTGAGTGGAATGCATACATCACAAAGTAATTTCTCACAAAGCTTCTATCCAATTTTTATCTGAAGATATCTCCTCTTTCACCATAGGCCTGAATGTGCTCCCGAATGTCCCTTTGCGGATCCGTGCATGACGGAGTTTTCAAACTGCGTAATATAAGGAATGTTTTAACTATGTGAGATGAATAAATATATCTAGTGCAAAGCAGTTTCACAGAAATCTTCTACCCAGTTTTTGTCTGAGGATATTGCCTTTTTCACCACAGCCGTCCCTATACCCCAGAATGTCTCTTGGTAGCTTTTTCCCAAAAAGAAATTCCGGAATCCTCTAGAAGAACAGTATATTTCTGTGAGTGGAATGCACACATCACAAAGCAGAACCTCAGAAAGCTTCTCTCCAGTTTCAATCTGAAGACGTTTCCTTTCTCACTGTAAGCCTCAAAGCGCTCCTGAATATCCCTTCACAGAATAAAAAAAAACCAGTATTGTGATACTGCTCAATGAAAACAGAGCTTAAATCTGTGAGTGAATTCACGTGACACAGAGCAGTTTCACAGAAAGCTTCCTTCTGGTTTCTCTCTTAGGTTATTTCTTTATCAGTATATTCTAAAGAGCATTTCCAAATGTCCTTTCTCAGATTCCACAGCAATAGTGATTTCACACTGCTCAATCCAAAGAATGATTTAACTCTATGAGATCAATACAAACATCACAAAAAGTTGTGCAGAAAGCTTCTCCCCAGTTTTCAATGGAAGATATTTTCTTGCTCGATGCAGGCCTTTGGTTGCCACTTACTATCCCTTCGCAGAAACTTCAAAGACCAACTTTCAAACTGGGAAATGTAGAGTAAACCTTAAACCTGTAAAAAGAATGGACATGTCAGAAGGCAGTTTATTCGAGTGCTTCTTTCTGTTTTCTATTGGACGATATTTCAGTTTCTGTAGAGTCGTCAATGTTCTCTGAATATCACTCTTTTGGCTTTACAGGAACAGTGTTCAAACTGTGCCTTATGAGAAGAAAGTTATACTTCCTTGAGTGGAATGCACACATCACTAAGCAGTCTCAGAAAGCTTCTCTCAAGCTTTTATTTGACTATATTTCCTATTTCACCATAGGCCCAAATGTGATCCCAAATATCCCTTCACGGATCCATCCACGAGGTAGTTTCCGAGCCTCATAATGTAAAGAAAGTTTCATTTATGTGAGATGAATAAACATAGCAAAAAGTAGATTCACAGATGGCTTCTTTTCAGTTTTTATCTGAAGAGATTTCCTTTTTCACCATAGTCCTGAATGTGTTCCTGTAGGTCCCTTCGTGGATCCGTCCATGACAGTTTCCAAGCTGCATAATGTAAAGAAAGCTTTAACCATGTGAGATGATTACACATATCACAGAGTATTTTCCTAGAAAGCTTCTTTCTTGTTTTTGTCTGAGGCTATTTCCCATTTCACCATCGGCATCAACATGCTTCCGAATATCACTTGGTATCTGTGTTTCCAAAAGGGTTTCCCTGACGCTGTTTGAGGGGAGAGGTATAACAGTCTGAGGGGAAAACACGTCACAAACCACTTCCTTGGAAAGCTTCTCTCTTGTGTCGGTCTGAACATATTTCCTTTTTCAGCATAAGCCTCAAAGTGCTCCCGAATATCCCATTACACGCTAAAATTACCCGTGGTTAGAAAAGTGCTCAATGAAAAGTGAGGCTTACCTGAGTGAGAGGAATTAAGATGGCACAGAGTAGTTTAACAGTAGGCTTCCTTCTGGGTTTTACATGAGGATATTTCCTTCTCCATATTCTAAGGATCATTCCCAAATATCCTCTCTCAGATGCCACAAAAACAGTGATTTCAAGCTGAAGAATCCAAAGAAGGGTTTATCTCTATGAGATGAATACACACATCACAAAGCAGTTGCTCAGAATGTTTCTCTGCAGGTTTCATCGGAAGACGTTTCCTTGATCACTACAAGCCTCCGGGCATCACGAAATATCCCTTCGCAGGTTCCTCAAAGACAGAGTTTCGACACTGGGCAACATAGAGTAAGCATGAACTCTGTGAAGTGAATGCACATATTGGGGAGCAGATTCTTGGAACACTTCTTCCTCGATTTTATTTCAGTATACTTCACTATTTGTGAGAGTCCTCAATGTGCTCTGAATCATCACTTTTTTGGATTCACAGCAACAGTGTTCAAACGCTGCCTTGTGAGAAAAGAGGTAGAAATCCCTGAGTGGAATGCATACATCACAAAGTAGTTTCTCAGAAAGCTTCTATCAAGTTTTTATCTGAAGATATCTGCTCTTTCACTGTAGGCCTGGATGTGCTCCCGAATGTCACTTCACAGATCAAGGCATGACTGAGTTTCCAAACTGCGCAATATAAGAAAAGTTTAACTATGCGATATGAATAAATATATCTAACACAAAGCAGTTTCACAGAAATCTTCTTTCCAGTGTTTATCTGAGGAAATTTCCTTTTTCACCATAGCCCCACCTATACTCCCGAGTGTCTCTTGGTAGCTTTTTCTCCAAAAGGGATTCCGGAATCCTCTAGGAGAAGAAGGGTATATTTCTGAGTGGAATACACATGTCACAAAGAAGCTTCTCAGAAACCTTCTCTCCAGTTTCTATCTGAAGAGGTTTCCTTTCTCACCATAAGCCTCAAAACGCTCCTGATGATCCCTTCACAGACTAAACAAAGACAGTGTTATGATACTGTTCAATGCGAAGAGAAGATTAACTGGGTGAGTGGAATTCACCTGACAAAGGGGGGATTCACAGAAAGCTTCCCTGTGCTGTCTCTCTGAGATTATTTCTTTTACAGGGTATTCTAAAGAACGTTTCGAAAAGTCCTTTCTCAGATTCCACGGAAACAGTGATTTCAATCTGCTCAATCCTAAGAATGATCTTACTCTGTTAGATGAATACAAACATCAAAAAAGGGTTGCGGAGAAAGCTTCTCTCCAATTTTCGATGAAAGACATTTCCTTGCTCGACACAGGCCTCCAGTTGCCACTTTCTATCCCTTTGCAGAACCCTAAATGATCGAGTTTCAAACTGGGAAATGTAGAGAAAGCTTTAACCCCGTGAAAAGAATGGACATGTCAGAGAGCAGTTTCTTCAAGTGCTTCTGTCTGTTTTTTATTTTACGCCATTTCACTTTTTGCCGTAGTCTTCAATGTGCTCCAAATATCACTCTTTTGGTTTTACAGGAACCGTGTTCAAACTGTGCCTTATGAGAAGAAAGTTATAACTCCCTGAGTGGAATGCAAACATCACCAAACAGTTTCTCAGAAAGCTTCTCTCCAGTTTTTATCTGACTATATTTCCTATTTCACGATCGGCCTGAATGTGATCCCAAATATCCCTTCATGGATCGATCCACGAGGGAGATTCCAAGTTGCATATTGTAAAGAAAGCTTCATCTATGTGAGACGAATAAACATAGCAAAAAGCAGATTCACAGAAAGCTTCTTTCCAGTTATTATCTGAACATATTTCCTTTTTCACCATAGACCTTTTTGTGCTCCCGAAGGTCCCTTTGTGGAACGGTCCATGACAGTTTCCAAGCTGCATAATGTAAAGAAAGCTTTATCTATGTGAGATGATTACATATATCACAGAGTAGTTTCCTAGAACGCTTCTTTACAGTTTTTGTCTGGTGCTATTTCCCTTTTCACCATTGGCATCAACATGCTTCCTAATATCACTTGGTACCTGTTCCGTCAAAGGGGTTTCCCCGACGCTGTATGAGAAGAGAGGTAAAACACTGTGAGAGGAATGCACACGTCAGAAAACAGTTCCTTGGAAAGCTTCTCTCCAGTTTCGGACTGAGCATATTTCCTTTCACACCACAAGCCTCAAGGTGCTTGTGAATATCCCATCACTCGCTAAACATACACAGGGTTAGAAAATTGCTCAATGAAAAGTGAGGTTTAACTGAGTGAGAAAAATTAAGATGACCCAGAACAGTTTCTCAGAAAGCTTCCTCAGGATTTTACCTGAGGATATTTCCTTCTCCATATTCTAAGGATCGTTCCCAAATGTCCTTCCTCAGATTCCACAAAAACAGTGAAGTCAAGTTCTCTATCCAAAGAATGGTTTATCTCTATGAGACGAATACACACATCGTAAAGTACTTGCTCAGAAAGTTTCTCTGCAGGTTTCTTCGGAAGACGTTTCCTTGCTCACCACACGCCTCTGGGTGTCACTAAATATTCATTCACAGACTCTT
>NW_022312534.1:0-2656 GCF_002776525.5 Piliocolobus tephrosceles | reverse complement strand
TAAGTGGCAGGAGTTGCCCTTTCATCTAGAGCAAGGGAAGAATTAATCCCACAGAAGAAATTCAAGGTGACCCAGGGAATCAGAGTTAAAATTGTCTGTAATTGCATCCCTCAGTCATGCTTGTTTCCATGCTTAAAATATGCAGCTACAACTGTCTCCTCAACGTGAAGATATTTAAGAGAAATGAATGGAGATGGCTGTTAGAGAAACATCCTAAATTCTAGATGCTTAACATATATTTCTTATTTAAGTCTTATAATATTTCAGCAAAGTTGGACTTAATACCTTTTTTTACATATGTGAAAACTGATTATCAGTGAGATTGAGTGACTTTCCCAAATGACAGAATCATGACTCATATCCGTGCTTGTCTGGTTCCAACCACCTTGTCCTTTCTAAATATCATCTTAGTTCACATTTCCTTCTCTTAGACATCTTCAACTTCAGGCAAATTAACTGAAAATCTCTAAGTTCCAGTTTCCTTATGTACAAGACCAAATTCATAATACTGGCTCCGCCATCCTGCAAGGAGTATTGAAAGAATCCTGAGATCCACACACTACACTCTAAAGCACTACATGCACTCAAGAATGTTACTATTGGTGGAAGAGAGCGATACCTTATGTCCTCACTCTTCTGCAGACAGAAGAATTATACTGGAAGCAATAATGTGTTTGGGGACGAAGAATCCTAATCATAAATTGTTTAGAATATACTATCACACTAAAGGCCATTATGTCTTCTCTTAAGAAAAAATGTTTAAAAATAAGCATAAGTTGGCCAGATTTTGTGGCATATGCCTGGTAGTCCCAGATACTCAGGAGGCAAAGGTGACAGGATCACTTCAGCCCAGGAGTTTGAGGCTGCAGTCAGTCATGATCACACTTCTGCATTCCAGGCTGGGCAACAGAGTGAGACATGGACTCTAAAACAATTATTTTTTTAATTTACAAAAATGTATATTGGTCTAAAAACAGTAACAGGGCTACCAAAAATACAAGTAGAGAAATGAAGATCATTGTTCTTCATTTGTGTCACTGAATCTAAAAAACTATTTGGATTATTATTATTGTTATTTTGTGGCACAATCTTGCTCTATTGTCCAGGCTGGAGGGCTATGGCACAATCTCGGCTCATTGCAACCTCTGCCTCCTGGGCTCAAGTGATTCTCATGCCTCAGCCTCCCGAGTAGTGGGAATTACAGGTATGCGTCACCCCACCTAGTTAATTTGTGTATTTTTAATAGAGACTGCATTTCACCTTTTTGGCCAGGCTGGTCTCAAACTCCTGTCCTCAAGTGATCTGCCCGCCTCAGCTTCCCAAAGTGCTGGGGTTACAGGTGTGAGCCACTGGCCCGGTCACCTATTTGGTTTATTAAATCATTACCAACCTAATGATGACTTGGCTACAGTAATCCAGATTGCACATGCATGAACTGGAGTACTGGCTACTATGTGCACCCATCAGAATTTTATTTAGCCAAATTTATGTGTTAAACCTCACAACTTCCTGCTACCCACCAAACATCTTTCACAAACTTCCTGGTAGCCTTTTGCAACCCAACAGGATGAATCAATGAACAGCATTATAAACAACATTTTGCTGGTGTTGAAATATTACCGTGCTCCCCCCAGAAGAACAAAGGTTATTTATGAAAGCAGTGGTGACTAAGAAAATCAACTCCTATAAAATTACTAGGTTTTAAAAATAGATTAAAATGCACTCGTTTTATTCTGATTATACGCTGTCTAAGCAATTAATCTTAAAAACAAAGAAACTACATTAGCTAACTGGGTTATATTAGAATGATTTTTTTAGCAACCTTAAAATGATCTCCTTCATATCAATTTCTTTTGCTATTTTTAAATGATCTTTGTAATTTCATTTCTGATTATGAAACTGGCACATATTTACCACAGAGAAAATATAGGAGATCACGGAGGAAATATACTCATGATTTCACTGTCCAGAGATTTAAGTGTATAAGTTGAGTATCCCTAAATTGAAAATTTATAATACAATTTGTTGTTAAGTATCTCATGTCCTGTAACTTTGATGAACTTACTAATTCTAGTAGTATTTTAGTACATTCCTTGAGGTTTTCTACATATAAGAACATATCATCTGCAGGTGAAAGTAGTTTAACTTTTTCGTTTCAATCTGGATACTTTTTTTTTTCATTCTCTTACCTAATTGTCCTGGCTGCTATCTCCAGTACAACACTGAAAGAAGTGGGGATAGTGGACATCTTTGTATTATTCCTAATCTAAAGGTGAAAGCATTCAGTCTGTCCCACTAAACATGATGTTAGCTGAAGCTTTCTCACAGATGTCCTCTATCAGGTTGAGGAAGTTCCCTTCTATTCCTTGTTTGTTGAAAGAATACTGAATTTTGTCGTATGCCTTTCCCACATCTATTGAGATGATCACATTAGTTTTGGTTTATTTTCTACTGATACTACATTAATTGGTTTTCAGATGTTAACCTTACCTTCTATCCCTGGAATAAATCCCACTTGGTCATCGTGTATAATTTATGCAGATGTTACTGGATTCAGTTTGCTAATATTTTGTTGAGGATTTTGTGTCTGTGTTTAAAGACGATATTCATTTGTAGTTATCTTGTGATGTCTTGGAGTGTTGGAGTACTACTGGCC
>NW_022312528.1:66338-95373 GCF_002776525.5 Piliocolobus tephrosceles | reverse complement strand
GAGTGTTACATAATTCTTTTCATGGATCAGTTTTGTAGCACTGTTTTGGGGGAATCAGGGAAGTGTTATTTTCTATCGCAATGAAGCCTATGTTGACAAAGGAAATATCCTCAGATAAATACCAAAGGAAGATTTCTGTGAAACTTCTCTGTGACGTGTGAATTCATCTCACAGTGTTACACCATTCCTTTCATTGAGAAGTCTGCTAACACTTCTTTCCTGAAATCTGCAATGGTGTATTCGGTAGTGCATTGAGGCCTATTTTGAAAAAGGAAATATCCTTAGAGAAAAACCAGAAAGAAGTTTTCTGAGATATTCTTTGTGATGTGTTAATTAATCTCACAGAGTTACACCTTTCTTTTCATGGAGCAGTTTGCTAACACGGTTTTTATGGAATCTGCAAAGGGATATTTGGGAGTGCACTGAGGCCTGTACTGAAAAAGGAAATATCCTTATATAAAAACTAGAAAGAAACATTCTGAGAAACTGCTTTGTGATGTGTGAATTCATCTTACAGAATTATACTGTTCTTTTCATTGAGCGGTCTGATAACACCGTTTTCATGGGATCTGCAATAAGATATTTGGGAGTGCATTGAGGCCTACAGTGACAAAGGAAATATCCTCAGATAAAAACCAAAAAAAGATTTCTGTGAAACTTCTTTGTGACGTGTGAATTCATCTCACAGTGTTACACCATTCCTTTCATTGAGAAGTTTGTTAATATTTTTTTCCTGAAATCTGCAGTGGTGTATTCTGGAGTGCATTGAGGCCTATATTGAAAAAGGAAATATCCTTAGAGAAAAACTAGAAAGAAGCTTTCTGAGAAAGAGCTTTGTGGTGTGTGAATTCAGCTCACAGAGTTAAACCATTATTTTTATGAAGCTGTTTGTTAGCACTGTTTTTGGGAAATCTAAGAAGGGATGATTTTCATCGCATCGAAGCCTACTGTTACAAAGGAGATATCCTCAGATAAAAACTAGAAAGAAATTGTCTGAGAAATTTATTAGTGATGTGTGATTTCATCTCACAGAGTTACAGAGTTCTTTTAATTGAGAAGTTTACTAACACTTTTCTTGTGGAATCTGCCATGGGATATTCGAGAACACATTGAGGCCTATGGTGAAAATGTAAATATCCTCTGATAAAAACTAGAAAGAAACATTCTGAGAAACCGTTTTGTGATGTTTTAATTCATATCAAAGAGTTACACAATTCATTTCATGCATCAGTTTGGTAGCACTGTTTTTGGGGAATCTGAGAAGGGATACTTTGGGTGTCATTGAAGCCTATAGTGACAAAGGAAATATCCTCGGACAAAAAACAAAAGACAACTTTCTGAGAAACTGCTTTGTGATGTGTGAACTCATCTCACAAATTTACACGTTTCTTTTCATGGAGCAGTTTGCTAACATTGGTTTTATGTAATCTGCAAAGGGATATTCACTAGTGTGTTGAGGCCTACAGTGAAAAAGGAAGTATCCTAATATAAAAAAAAAGAAAGAATCATTCTGAGAAACAGATTTGTGATTCGTGAACTCATCTCACAGCGTTTCCTGATACTTTCCATGGAGCAATTTGGTAGCATGTTTTTGGGGAATCTGAGAAGGGATATTTTGGATTGCATTGAAGCCTATGGTGTCAAAGGAAATAGAGCAGATAAAAACTGGAAAGAAGCTTTCTGAGAAACTTATACGTGAAGTGTGTATTCACCTCACAGGGTAACACCTTTCTTTTCATAGAGTAGTTTGTAAACTCTATTTTCATGGAATCTGCAATGTGATATTTGGGAGCGAGTTGAGACCTATGGCAAAAAATTAAATATTCTCAGATAAAAAGTAGAAAGAAGCTTTCTGAGAAACTGTTTTGTGATGTGTGATTTCACCTCACACACTTAAACCACACTTTTCATGGACCATTTTGCTAACACTGTTTTCGAGGAATCTGCAGGAGGATATTTTGAAGCACTGTGAAGCCTATGGTGACAAAGCATATATCCTCAGAAAGAAAACAAAAAGAAGCTTTCTGTGAAACTACGTTGTGATGTGTGAATTCATCTCACAGAGTTACATTTTTCTTTTCATGGAACAGTTTGGTAATGCTGCTTTTGGGGAATCTGAAAAGGGATATTTTGTATCACATTGAAGCCCTGGGTGACAAAGGAAATATCCTCAGATAAAAACTAGAAAGAAGATTTCTGAGAAACTTCTTTGTGATGTGTACATTCATCTCACCGAGTAACCCTTTTCTTTTCAGGGAGCAGTTTGCTAACACTGTTTTCATGGAATCTGGAACAGGATATTTGGTAAGGCATTGAAGCCTACGGTGACAAAGGATATATCCTCAGACAAAAACGTAAAAGAAGCTTTCTGAGAAACTGTTTTTGATTGTTGAATTCACCTCACTGAGTGACAGTGTTCTTTTCATTGAGCAGTTTGCTAACACTGATTTCTTGGAATCTGCAATGGGATATTTTGGAGTGCATTGAAGCTTATGATAACAAAGGAAATATCCTCATAAAAAAACTAGATAGAAGCTTTCTGAGAAACTGCTTTGTGATTTGTGAATTCTTCTCACAGTGTAACATGATACTTTTCATGGAGATGTTTCATAAGGCTGGTTTTTTGGGAATCTAGAAGGCGATATTTGGGATTGCTTTGGAGCTTATGATGACAAAGGAAATATCCCCAGATAAAAACTAGAAAGAAGCTTTCTGAGAAATTGCTTTGTGATGAGTGAATTGCTCCCACAGAGGTACACCTTTCTTTTCATGGAGCAGATTGACAACACCGTTTTCATGGAATGTGCAAAGGGATATTTGGGAGCACCTTGAGGTCTATGGTGAAATAGGAAACATCCTCAGTTAGAAACTAGAAAGAAGATTTCTGAGAAACTGCATTGTGATATGTGAATTTACTCTTCAGAGATCAGTTGGCTAACACAGTTTCCTTGAAATCTGCAATTGGATACTTCTGAGCACAATGAGGCTTACGGTGACAAAGGAAATATCATCAGACAAGAACTTGAAAGAAGCTTTCTTAGAAACTTCTTTGTGATGTGTGAATTCATCTCACAGAGTTACACTTACGTTTCATGGAGTAGTCGATTAACGCTGTCTTTGAGGAACCTGAGAAAGGCTACCTTGGATCGCATTGAGGCCTAGGCTCTTACAGGAATTTTCCTCAATTAAAAACGTGAAAAAAGCTTTGTGAGAAACTTGTTTGTGATATGTGATATCATCTCACAGAGTAACAACTTAGTCTTCATGAAGCAGTCTGCTAACAGTGTTTTAGTGGAATCTGCAAAGTGGTATTTGGGAGCACATTGAGGCCTACGGTGAAAACGGAAATATCCTCAGATAATAACTAGAAAGAAGCTTTCTCAGAAGTTGCTTTCTGATGTGTGAATTCATAACACAGAGATTCACTTTTCCCTTCTTGCAGCAGTTTGTTAACACTGATTTCATGAATTCTGCCAAGTGATATTTGGGAGCTCATTGAGGGCTATGGTGAAAAAGAAAATATCCTCCGAGAAAAACCGGAATGAAGCTTTCTGAGAAAATGCTTTCTGATGTGTGAATTCAGTTCAAAATGTTACACCACTCTTTCATGGAGGAGTCTGCTATCACTGACTTTGTGGCAGCTCAGAAGTGATGTTTTGGATATCGTTGAATCCCATAGTGAATAACGAAATATCTTCAGAGAAATCTGCAGAGAAACTTTCTCAGAAACTTCTATGTTGTGGGTGAATTCAGCTCACAGTGTTAGATGATTGTTTTCATTCAGAAGCGTGCTGAGTGTTTTCACAGAAACTGCAATAAGACACACGGTGGCGCTCCGAGACCACAAATAACCTCAGCTCAAATAAGAACGAAGCTTTCTGAGGAACTGATCTGTGATGTGTGAATTCAACTCACTGAGTTACTCCTCTATTTCGTGGAGCCATTGGCTAGCCCTGTTTTTGTGGAATCTGACAACTGATATTTCGGATCCCTTTGAAGACTATAGGGCCAAAGGACATATCCTCCGTTAAAAATGAGAAAGAAGCTTTCTGAGAAACTTCAATGTGATCTGTGAATTCATCTCACAGAGTTACACCTTTCTCCTCATGAATCCGTTGTCTAAGACTGTTCTCGTGGAATTTTCAAAGTGATATTTGGGAGCCCAGGGAGGGTTATGGTGAAAAAGGAAATATCCTCAGATAATACCTGGAAGGAAGCGTTCTGAGAAACAGCATTGTGACCTGTGAATACAACTCACAGAGTTACACTTTCCTCTTCATTGATCCGTTTGCTAACACTCTTTTCTTGCAATCTGCATTGGGATATTTTTTAGCGCAATGAAGCAGACAGAGACGAAGGAAATATCCTAAAATAAAAACTAGAAAGTAGCTTTCTGAGATACTTCTTTGTGACATGTGAATTCATCTCACCGAGTTACAACTTTGTCTTCATGAAGCAGTTTGCTAACACTGTTGTCGTGGAATCTGCCAAGTGATATTTGAGAGCTCATAGAGGGCTATGCTGAAAAGGGAAATATCCTCAGATAAAGACTGGAAAGAAGCGTTCTGAGAAACTGCATTATGATGTGTGAATGCAACTCACAGAGTTACACTTTTTTCTTCAGAGATAACTTTGCTAACACAGTTTTCTTGAAATCTGCAACTGGATACTTTTGAGCGCCATGAGGCTTATGGCGACAAAGGAAATATTCTGAGACAAAAACTAGAAAGAAGCTCTCTTAGAAACTTCTTTGTGATGTGTGAATTCACCTCACAGAGTTACACTTAAGTTTCATGGAGCAGTCGATTAACACTGTCTTTGAGGAACCTGAGGAGGGCAACCTTGGATCTCATTGAAGCCTAGGCTGTTACAGGAAATATCCTCAATTAAAAACGTGAAAGAAACTTTGTGACAAACTTTTTTGTGATATATGAATTCATCTCACTGAGTAACAACTTAGTCTTCATGAAGCAGTTTGCTAACAGTGTTTTCGTGAAATCTGCAAAGTGATATTTGGGAGTGCATTGAGGCCTATGGTGAAAACGGAAATATCCTCAGATGACAACTAGAAAGAAGCTTTCTCAGAAGTTGCTTTCTGATGTGTGAATTCATAACACAGAGATTCACTTTTCCCTTCTTGCAGCAGTTTCCTAAATCTGTTGTCATGGATTTTGCCAAGTGATATTTGGGAGCTGATTGATGGCTATGGTGAAAAGGGAAATATCCTCAGATAAAAACTGGAAAGAAGCATTCTGAGAAACTGCATTGTGACATGTCGATGCAACTCACAGAGTTACACTTTCCTTTTCATTGATCTGTTGTTAAGGCTCTTTTCTTGAAATCTGCATTGACGTTATTATTATTTAGCACAATGAAGCTGACGTTGACAAAGTAAATATTGTCAAATTAAAAATAGAAAGTAGCTTTCTGAGAAACTTCTTTGTGTCTTGTGAATTCATCTCACCGAGTTACCACTTTGTCTTTACGAAGCAGTTTGCTAACACTGTTGTCGTGGAATCTGCCAAGTGATATTTGGGAGCTCACTGAGGGCTAATGTGCAAAAGGAAATATCCTCAGATAAAAACTGAAAAGAAGCTTTCTGAGAAACTGCATTATGATGTGTGAATGCAGCTCACAGAGTTACACTTTTCTCTTCAGAGATCAGTTTGTTAACACAGTTTTCTTGAAATCTGCAATTGGATACTTCTGAGTGCAATGAGGCTTACAGCGACAAAG
The DNA here is from genome assembly GCF_002776525.5 of Piliocolobus tephrosceles. Classification (NCBI taxonomy): domain Eukaryota; kingdom Metazoa; phylum Chordata; class Mammalia; order Primates; family Cercopithecidae; genus Piliocolobus; species Piliocolobus tephrosceles. The sequence continues at coordinate 89,637 of NW_022312528.1, read as the reverse complement.
GAAATATCCTCAGAAAAAAATACGAAGAAGCTTTCCTAGAAGCATCTTTTAGATGTGTGAATTCATCTCACGGAGTTACACTTACGGTTCATGGAGCAGTCGATTAACACTGTCTTTCAGGAACCTGGGAAAGGATACGTTGGATCGCATTGAGGCCTAGGCTCTTACAGGAAATAGCCTCAATTAAAAACGTGAAAGAAGGTTGGTGGCAAACTTCTTTGTGATATGTGAATTCATCTCACAGAATAACAACTTAGTCTTCATGAAGCAGTTTATTAACAGTGTTTTCATGGAATCTGCAAAGTGATATTTGCGAGCGTATTGAGGCCTATGGTGAAAACGGAAATTTCCTCAGATAAAACTAGAAAGAAGCTTTCTCAGAAGTTGCTTTCTGATGTGTGAATTCATAACACAGAGATTCACATTTCCCTTCTTGCAGCTGTTTAGAAACAGTGTTGTCGTGGATTCTGCCAAGTGATGTTTGGGAGCTCAAGGAGGGCTATGGTGAAAAGGGAAATATCCTCAGATAAAAACTGGAAAGAAGTGTTCTGAGAAACTGCGTTGTGACATCTGGATGCAATTCACAGAGTTACACTTTCCTTTTCATTGATCCGTTGCTAAGACTCTTTTTTGAAATCTGCATTGGGATATTTCTTAGTACAATGAAGCTGACGGTAACAAAGGAAATATCCTCAAATAAAAACTAGAAAGTAGCTTTCTGAGAAACTTATTTGTGATGTGTGAATTCATCTCACAGAGTTACACTCACGTTTCGTGGAGCAGTCGATTAACACTGTCTTTGAGAAAGCTGAGAAGGGCTACCTTGGATCCCATTGAGGCCTAGGCTGTTACAGGAAATATCCTCAATTAAAAACGTGAAAGAAGCTTTGTGGCAAACTTCTTTGTGATACGTGAATTCATCTCACAGAGTAAAAGCTTAGTCTTCATGAAGCAGTTTGCTAACAATGTTTTCGTGGAATCTGCAAAGTGATATTTGGGAGTGCATTGAGGCCAATGGTGAAATGGAAATATCCTCAGATAATAAGTAGAAAGAAGCTTTCTCAGAAGTTGCTTTCCGATGTGTGAATTCATAACACAGTGATTCACTTTTCCTTTCTTGCAGCAGTTTCCTAACACTGTTGTCTTGGTTTCTGCCAAATGATATTTCGGAGCTCATTGAGGGCTATGGTGAAAAGGAAATATCCTCCGAGAAAAACCGGAATGAAGCTTTCTGAGAAACTGCTTTGTAATGTATGCATTCATTTCAAAGTGTTACACCACTCTTTCTTGGAGGAGTCTGCTAGCACTGACTTTGTGGATGCTCAGAAGTGATGTCTTAGATATCGTTGAATCCCGTAGTAAATAATGAACTATCTTCAGAGAAATCTGGAGAGAAGCTTTCTCAGAAACTTCTTTGTTGTGGGTGAATTCAGCTCACAGTGTTAGATGATTGCTTTCTTTCAGAAGCATGCTAACAGTGTTTTCGCAGAAACTGCAATAAGACTCAAGATGGCGCTCCGAGACCACAAATAACCTCAGCTCAAACAAGCTAGAAGGTTTCTGAGAAACTGCTCTGTGATGTGTGAATTCAACTCACTGAGTTACTCCTGTATTTTGTGGAGCCGTTGGCTAGCCCTGTTTTTGTGGAATCTGAGAACTGATATTTCGGATCCCTTTGAAGACTATAGGGCCAAAGGACATATCCTCCGTTAAAAATGAGAAAGAAGCTTTCTGAGAAACGTCAATGTGATCTGTGAATTCATCTCACAGAGTTACACCTTTCTCGTCATGAAGCCATTGGCTAAGACTGTTCTTGTGGAATTTGCAAAGTGCTATATGGGATCCGAGTGAGGGTTATTGTGAAAAAGGAAATATCCTCAGATAATACCTGGAAGGAAGCGTTCTGAGAAACTGCATTGTGACCTGTGAATACAACTCACAGAGTTATACTTTCGTTTTCATTGATCCATTTGCTAACACTCTTTTCTTGCAATCTGCATTGGGATATTTCTTAGCGCAATGAAGCTGACGGAGACAAAGGAAATATCCTGAAAGAAAAATTAGAAAGTGGCTTTCTGAGAAACTTCTTTGTGATATGTGAATTCATTTCACCGAGTTACAACTTTGTCTTCAAGAAGCAGTTTGGTAACACTGTTGTCATGGAATCTGCCAAGTGATATTTGAGAGCTCATAGAGGGCTATGCAGAAAAGGGAAATATCCTCAGATAAAAACTGGAAAGAAGCATTCTGAGAAACTGCATTATGATATGTGAATGCAACTCACAGAGTTACACGTTTCTCTTCAGAGATCAGTTGGCTAACACAGTTTCCTTGAAATCTGCAATTGGATACCTCTGAGCGCAATGAGGCTTACGGTGACAAAGGAAATATTCTCAGACAAAAACTAGAAAGAAACTTTCTTAGAAATTTCTTTGTGATGTGTGAATTCATCTCACAGAGTTACACTTATGTGTCATGGAGCAGTCGATTAACACTGTCTTTGAGGAACCTGAGAAGTGGTACCTTAGATCGCATTGAGGTCTAGGCTGTTACAGGAAATATCCTCAATTAAAAACGTGAAAAAAGCTTTGTGAGAAACTTGTTTGTGATATGTGATATCATCTCACAGAGTAACAACTTAGTCTTCATGAAGCAGTCTGCTAACAGTGTTTTAGTGGAATCTGCAAAGTGGTATTTGGGAGCACATTGAGGCCTACGGTGAAAACGGAAATATCCTCAGATAATAACTAGAAAGAAGCTTTCTCAGAAGTTGCTTTCTGATGTGTGAATTCATAACACAGAGATTCACTTTTCCCCTTTGGCAGCAGTTTCCAAACACTGTTTTCGTGGATTCTGCCAAGTGATATTTGGGAGCTCATTGAGGGCTTTGGTGAAAAAGAAAACGTCCTCAGATAAAAACTGGAAAGAAGCATCCTGAGAAACTGCATTGTGACATGTGGATGCAACTCACAGAGTTACACACTCCTTTCTTTGATCCGTTGCTAAGACTCTTTTCTTGAAATCTGCATAGGGATATTTCTTAGTGCAATGAAGCTGATGGTGACAAAGGAAATATCCTCAAATAAAAACTAGAAAGTAGCTTTCTGAGAAACTTCTTTGTGACATGTGAATTCTTCTCACTGAGTTACAACTTTGTCTTCATGAAACAGTTTGCTAACACTGTTGTCATGGAATATGCCAAGTGATATTTGGGAACTCATTGAGGGCTATGATGAAAAGGAAATATCCTCAGATAAAAACTGGGAAGAAGCATTCTGAGAAACTACATTATGATGTGTGAATGCAATTCACAGAGTTACACTTTTCTCTTCAGAGATCAGTTGGCTAACACAGTTTCCTTGAAATCTGCACTTAGATACTTCTGAGCACAAAGAGGCTTATGGTGACCAAGGAATATCATCAGAGAAGAACAAGAAATAAGCTTTCTTTGAAACTTCTTTGTGATGTGTGAATTCATCTCACGGAGTTACACTTACGTTTCATGGAGCAGTCGATTAACACTGTCTTTGAGGAACCTGAGAAGGGCTACCTTGGATCGCATTGAGGCCTGGGCTCTTACAGGAAATATCCTCAATTAAAAACGTGAAAGAAGCTTTGTGACAAACTTCTTTGTGACATGTGAATTCATCTCACAGAGTAACAACTTTGTCTTCATGAAGCAGTTTGCTAACAGTGGTTTTGTGGAATCTGCAAAGTGATATTTGGGAGCGCATGGAGGCATAAGATGAAAACGGAAATATCCTCAGATAATAACTAGAAATAAGCTTTCTCAGAAGTTGCTTTCTGATGTGTGAATTCATAACACAGAGATTCACTTTTCCCTTCTTGCAGCAGTTTGCTAACACTGTTTTCGTGGATTCTGCCAAGTGATATTTGGGAGCTCATTGAGGGCTATGGTGAAAAAGGAAATACCCTCTGAGAAAAATTGGAATGAAGCTTTCTGAGAAACTGCTTTGTGATGTGTGGATTCATTTCAACGTGTTACAGCACTCTTTCATTTAGGAGTCTGCTATCACTGACTTTGTGGCAGCTCAGAAGTGATGTTTGGATATCGTTGAATCCCGTAGTGAATAATGAAATATCTTCAGAGAAATCTGCACAGAAGCCTTCTCAGAAACTTCTTTGTTGTGAGTGAATTCAACTCAGTGTTAGATGATTGTTTTCATTCAGAAGCTTGCTAACAGTGTTTCCGCAGAAACTGCAATAAGACACACGGGGGCGCTCCGAGACCACAAACAACCTCAGCTCAAACAAGAAAAAAGGTTTCTGAGAAACTGCTCTGTGTTGTGCGAATTCAACTCACTGAGTTACTTTTGTATTTCGTGGAGTCATTGGCTAGCCCTGTTTTTGTGGAATCTGAGAAGTGATATTTCGGATCTCTTTGAAGACTATAGGGCCAAAGGAATATCCTTCCTTTTCGTTGATCCATTTGCTAACACTCTTTTCTTGCAATCTGCATTGGGATATTTCTTAGCACAATCAAGCTGATGAAGACAAAGGAAATATCCTCAAATAAAAACTAGAAAGTGGCTTTCTGAGAAACTTCTTTGTGACATGTGAATTCATCTCACTGAGTTACAACTTTGTCTTCATGAAGCAGTTTGCTAACACTGTTGTCATGGAATCTGCCAAGTGATATTTGAGAGCCCATAGAGGGCTACACTGAAAAGGGAAATATCCTCAGATAAAAACTGGAAGGAAGCATTTTGAGAAACTGCATTATGATGTGTGAATGCAACTCACAGAGTTACACTTTGCTTTTCAGAGATCAGTTTGATAACACAGTTTTCTTGAAATCTGCAACTGGATACTTCTGAGCACAATGAGGCTTATGACGACAAAGGAAATATCATCAGAGAAGAACTAGAAAGAAGTTTTCTTAGAAACTTCTTTGTGATGTGTGAATTCATCTCACAGAGTTACACTCACGTTTCATGGAGCAGTCGATTAACACTGTCTTTTAGGGCCCTGAGAAGGGCTACCTTGGATCTCATTGAGGCCTACGCTGTTACAGGAAATATCCCTAATTAAAAACGTGAAAGAAGCTTTGTGACAAACTTCTTTGTGATATGTGAATTCATCTCACAGAGTAACAACTTAGTCTTCATGAAGCAGTTTGCTAGCAGTGTTTTCACGGAATCTGCAAAACGATATTTTGGAGCGCATTGAGGCCTATCGTGAAAAAAGAAATATCCTCAGATAATAGGTAATAAGTAACTTTCTCAGAAGTTGCTTAATGATGTATGAATTCATAACACAGAGATTCACTTTTCCCTTCTTGCAGCAGTTTCCTAACACTGTTGTCGTGAATTCTGCCAAGTGATATTTGGGAGTTCATTGAGGGCTATGTTGAAAAAGGAAATATGCTCCGAGATAAACCAGTATGAAGCTTTCTGAGAAACTGCTTTGTGATGTGTGGATTATTTTCAAAGTGTTACACCACTCTTTCATGGAGGAGTCTGCTAGCACTGACTTTGTGGAAGCTCAGAAGTGATGTTTTGGATATCGTTGAATCCCGTAGTGAATAATGAAATATCTTCAGAGAAATCTGCACAGAAGCCTTCTCAGAAACTTCTTTGTTGTGGGTGAATTCAGCTCACAGTGTTAGATGATTGTTTTCATTCAGAAGCTTGCTAACAGTGTTTTCACAGAAACTGCAATAAGACACACGGTGGCGCTCCGAGACCAAAAGTAACCTCAGCTCAAACAAGAAAGAAGGTTTCTGAGAAACTGCTCTATGATGTGTGAATTCAACTCACTGAGTTACTCCTGTATTTCATGGAGCCGTTGACTAGCCCTGTTTTTGTGGAAATGAGAACTGATATTTCGGATCCCTTTGAAGACTATAGGGCCAAAGGAAATTTCCTCCGTTAAAAATGAGAAAGAAGCTTTCTGAGAAACTTCAATGTGATCTGTGAATTCATCTCACAGAGTTACACCTTTCTCCTCATGAATCCGTTGTCTAAGACTTTTCTCATGGAATTGGCAAAGTGATATTTGGGAGCCCAGTGAGGGTTATGGTGAAAAAGGAAATATCCTCAGATAAAAACTGGAAGGAAGTGTTCTGAGAAACTGTATTGTGACCTCTGAATACAACTCACAGAGTTACACTTTCCTCTTCATTGATCCGTTTGCTAACACTCTTTTCTTGCAATCTGCATTAGGATATTTTTTAGCGCAATGAAGCTGATGGAGACAAAGAAAATATCCTCAAATAAAAACTAGAGAGTAGCTTTCTGAGAAACTTCTTTGTGACATGTGAATTCATCTCACTGAGTTACAACTTTATCTTCACGAAGCAGTTTGCTAACACTATTGTCGTGGAATCTGCCAAGTGATATTTGAGAGCTCATAGAGGGCTATGCTGAAAAGGGAAATATCCTCAGATAAAGACTGGAAAGAAGCGTTCTGAGAAACTGCATTATGATGTGTGAATGCAACTCACAGAGTTACACTTTTCTCTTCAGAGATCAATTTGCTAACACAGTTTTCTTGAAATCTGCAACTGGATATTCTGAGTGCAATGAGGCTTATGGTGACAAAGGAAATATCCTCAGACAAAAGCTAGAAAGAAGCTTACGTAGAAAATTCTTTGGGATGTGTGAATTCATCTCACAGAGTTACACTTACCTTTCATGGATCAGTCAATTAACACTGTCTTTGAGGAACCTGAGAAGGGCTACCTTGGATCGAATTGAGCTCTAGGCTGTTACACGAAATATCCTCAATTAAAAACTTGAAAGAAGCTTTGCGGCAAACTTCTTTGTGATATGTGAATTCATCTCAGAGAGTAACAACTTAGTCTTCATGAAGCAGTTTTATAACAGTTTTTACAGGGACTCTGCAAAGAGATATTTGGGAGTGCGTTGAGGCCTATGGTCAATACGGAAATATCCTCAGATAATAGCTAGAAAGAAGCTTTCTCAGAAGTTGCTTTCTAATGTGTGTATTAATAACACAGAGATTCACTTTTCCCTTCTTGCAGCAGTTTGCTAAAACTGTTGTCTTGTATTCTGCCAAGTGATATTTGGGAGCTAATGGAGGGCTATGGTGGAAAAGGAGATATCCTCAGATAAAAACTGGAAAGAAGCATTCTGAGAAACTGCATTGCAACATGTAGATGCAACTCAGAGAGTTACACTTTCCTTTTCGTTGATCCGTTGCTAAGACTCTTTTCTTTAAATCTGAATTGGGATATTTCTGAGCACAATGAAGCTGACGGTGACAAAGGAAATATTCTTAAATAAAAATTAGAAAATAGCTTTCTGAGAAACTTCTTTGTGACATGTGAATTCATCTCACAGAGTTACAACTTTGTCTTCATGAAGCAGTTTGCTAACATTGTTGTCATGGAATCTGCCAAGTGATATTTAGGAGCTCATAGAGGGCTACAGTGCAAAAAGAAATATCCTCAGATAAAAACTGAAAAGAAGCGTTCTGAGAAACTGCATTATGATGTGTGAAAGTAACTCACAGAGTTATACTTTTCTCTTCAGAGATCAATTTGCTAACACAGTTTTCTTGAAATCTGTAGCTGGATACTTCTGAGTACAATAAGGCTTATGGTGACAAAGGAAATATCCTCAGACAGAAACTAGAAAGCTTTCTTAGAAACTTCTTTGTGATGTGTGAATTCATCTCACAGAGTTACACTTACGTTTCATGGAGCAGTCGATTAACACTGTCTTTGAGGAACCTGAGAAGGGCTACCTTGGATCGCATTGAGGCCTAGGCTGTTACAGGAAATATCCTCAATTAAAAACATGAAAGAAGCTTTGTGGCTAAGTTCTTTGTAATACGTGAATTCATCTCACAGAGTAACAACTTACTCTTCATGAAGCAGTTTGCTAACAGTGTTTTCGTGGAATCTGCAAAGTGATATTTGGGAGCGCATTGAGGCCTATGGTGAAAACGGAGATATCCTCAGATAATAACTAGAAAGAAGCTTCCTCAGAAGTTGCTTTCTGATGTATGAATTCATAACACAGACATTCACTTTTCCCTTCCTGCAACAGTTTGCTAACACTGTTGTCGTGGATTCTGCCACGTGATATTTGGGAGCTCATTGAGGGCTATGATGAAACTGGAAATATCCTCAGGTAAAAACTGGAAAGAAGCATTCTGAGAAACTGCATTTTTCCTAGTGGATGCAACTCACAGAGTTACACTTTTCTTTTCATTGATCCGTTGCTAAGACTCTTTTCTTGAAATCTGCATTGGGATATTTCTTAGCACAATGAAGCTGACCGTGACAAAGCAAATATCCTCAAATAAAAAGTAGAAAGTAGCTTTCTGTGAAACTTCTTTGTGACATGTGAATTCATCTCACCAAGTTACAACTTTGTCTTCAGGAAGCAGTTTGCTTACACTGTTGTAGAATCTTCAAGGTGTTATTTGGGCACCCACTGAGGCCCATGGTGAAAATGGAAATACCGTCAGGTAAAAATCAGAAAGAAGCTTTCAGGGTAATTGCCTTCTGATATGTGAATTTATCGTACAGAGATTCAAATTTCTCTTCTTGTAGCAGTGTGCTAAAACTGTTTTCGTGGACTCTGCAAAGTGATATTTGGGAACTCATTAACGGCTATGGTGAAAAAGGAAATATCCTCAGGTAAAAAGTGGAAAGAAGCCTTCTGAGAAATTTTTTACTGAATTCGGAATTCCTTCAGAAGAAAAAGCTACCAAGAGACATTCGGGAGTATAGGGACGGCTCATGTGGAAACGCTCTTTAGAATATCCTGAGAAAAGATATAACCTCTGAGGGAAACCAGAAGGAAGCTTTCTGTGAAACTGCTGTGTGTCATGTGATTTCCACTCAGACAGCTAAGGTTCTCTTTTCATTGATCAGTATCATGACACTGTTTTTGTTTAGTCTGCGAAGAGATACTCTGGAGCGCTTTGAGGCTTACTGTGAGAAAGGTAACTTCTTTAGACAGAATCTGGAGAGAAGCTTTCTGTGGAGCTGCTTGGTGATGTGTGCATTCCACTCAGGGAGCTATAACTTTGTTCTCATAAGGCACAGTTTGAACACTGTTCAGTAAAACCAAAAGAGTGATATTCGGAGAGCATTGAAGTATAAGGCAAAAGTGAAATGTCGTCCAATAAAAAACAGAAAGGAGCACTCGAAGAAACTGCTCTCTGACATGTCCAGTCTTTTCACAGGGTTCCACGAAGGGATAGTAAGTGGCAATCGGAGGCCTGTGTTGAGCAAGGTAATGTCTTCCATCGAAAATTGGAGAGAAGCTTTCTGCGGAACTCCTTTTTGATGTGTGTTTTGATCTCATAGAGTTAAATCATTCTTTGGATTGAGCAGTTTGAAATCACTGTTTCTGTGGAATCTGAGAAAGAATATTTGGAAACACTCTCTAGAATATCCTGAAAAATAAATAAGCTCAGAGAGAAAGCAGAAGGAAGCTTTCTGTGAAACTGTTCCGTGTCATGTGAATTCTGCTCACACAGTTAAACTTCTCTTTTCATTGAGCAGAATCATTACACTGTTTTTGTTTAGCCTTCGAAGGGATATTCTGGAGGACTTTGAGGCATACAGTGAGAAAGTAAATGTCTTCAGATAGAAACTGGAGAGAAGCTTTCTGAGGAACTGCTTTGTGACGTGTGCATTCCACTCACAGAAATATACTGTTCTTCTCTTAGGGGATTCCGGAATCCCTTTTGGAGGAAAAGCTACCAAGAGACATTCGGCAGTATAGGGATGCCTGTGGTGAAAAAGGAAGCATCCTCGGACAAAAACTGGAAAGAAATTTCTGTGATACTGCTTTCTGTTAGATATATTTATTCATCTCGTATAGTTAAAACTTTTCATATATTACGCAGTTTGGAAACTTCGTCATGCACGGATACGCAAAGGGTCATTCAGGAGCACATTCAGGCCTATGGTGAAAGAGGAGATGTCTTCAGATAAAAACTGGGTAGATGGTTTCTGAGAAACTACTTTGTGATGTATGCATTCCACTCAGGGAGTTTTACCTCTTTTCTCACAAGGCAGTGTTTCAAAACTGTTCCTGTGAAACCGAAAAAGTTATATTTTGGAGTGCATTGAGGACTATGGCGAATAGTGAAATATACTGAAATAAAATCGATGAAAAAGCAATCCAAGATGTACTATCTGATATGTGCATTCATTTCATGGAGTTAATGCTTACTCTATGTTTCCCAGTTTCGACACTCTGTCTTTGAAGAATCTGTGAAGGGATATTTAGTGATACCTGGAGGCTTGTGGTGAGCAAGGAAATGTCATCCGATGAAACTAGCAGAGAAACTTTCTCAGCAACTCCTTTGTGATGTGTGTATTTGTCTCAGAGAGTTAAACAATTCTTTTGATTGAGCAGCTTGAAATAACTGTTTTTGTGGAATCTGAGGAAGGACATTTGGGAACGATCATTTGAATATGGAGAAAGAAATATCCTCAGGTAAAATCTAGAAGGAAGCTTTCTGTGAAACTGCCCTGTGTCATCTTAATTCCTCTCACTCAGGTAAGTCTCTTTTCATTGAGCAGTTTTCTAACCCTGTGTATGTTTAGCGTGTGATGGGTTATTTGGGAGCACTTTGAGGCTTACGGTGAAAAAGGAATTATGTTCAGACCGAAACTAGAGAGAAGCTTTCCGAGGAACTACTTTGTGAAGTGTGCATTCCACTCACTGTGTTACACCTCTCCTCTCATGCGGCATCAGAGAAACCCTTTTGGAGAAACAGGTACCAAGTGATATTCAGGAGCATATTGATGCCGATGGTGAAAAGGGAAACAGCCGCAGACAAAAACTGGAAAGAAGCTTTCTAGGAAACTATTCTGTGATATGTGTAATCATCACACATAGATAAAGCTTTCTTTACATTACGCAGCTTGGAAACTGTCATGGACGGATCCAGGAAGGGACCTTCGGGAGCACATTCAAGACTATGGGGAAAAAGGAAATATCTTCATATAAAAACTGGAAAGAAGCTTTCTATGAATCTGCTTTTGGCTATGTTTATTCATCTCACATAGATGAAGCTTTCTTTACATTATGCATCTTGGAAACTCCCTCGTGAATGGATCCACGAAGGGATATTTGGGATCACATTCGGTCCTATGGTTAAATAGGAAATATAGTCAGATAAAAACTGAAGAGAAGCTTTCTGAGAAACTGATTGGTGATGTGAGCATTCCAATCAGGGAGTTATAACTTTCCTCTCATCAGGCACTGTTTGAACACTGTTCCTGTAAAACCAAAAGAGTGATATTCAAAGCACATTGAAGACTATGGCAAAAAGTGAAATGTCGTCCAATGAAAAACAGAAAAAAGCACTCGAAGAAACTGCTCTCTGACATGTCCATTCTTTTCACAGGGTTAAAGCTTCTTCCACATTTCCCAGTTTGAAAGTCGGTCTTTGAGGGTTCTGCGAAGGGATAGTAAGTGGCAACTGGAGGCCTGTGTCGAGCAAGGAAATGTCTTCCATCGAAAATTGGAGAGAATCTTTCTGCCCAACACTTTTGTGATGTTTGTATTCATCTCATAGTGTTAAATCATTCTTTGGATTGAGCTGTTTGAAATCACTGTTTCTGTGGAATCTGAGAAAGGACATTTGGAAACACTCTTTAGAATATCGTTTAAAAGAAATAACCTCAGAGAGAAACCAGAAGGAAGCTTTCTGTGAAACTGCTTTGTGTTGCACGAATTCCGCTGACACAGTTAAGCTTTTTTTCATTGAGCAGTATCATAACACTGTTTTTGTTTAGTCTGAGAAGGAATATTCAGGAGCGCTTTGAGACTCACGGTGAGAAAGGAAACGTGTTCAGATAGAAACTGGAGAGATGCTTTCTGAGGAGCTGCTTTGTGATGTGTCCATTCCACTTACAGAAATATAAGTTTCTTCTTCTAGAGGATTCCGGTATCCATTTGGGAGAAAAAGCTACCAGGTGACATTCAGGAGTATATGGACGGCTATGGTGAAAAAGGAAAGAATCTCAGACAAAAACTGGAAAGAAGATTTCTGTGAAACTGCTTTGTGTTAGATATATTTATTCATCTCTCATAGTTAAAACTTTTCTTGTATTATGCAATTTGGAAACTCCGTCAATCTCGGATCCACGAAGGGACAGTCGGGAGCACATTCAGGCCTACAGTGAAAGAGAAGATATCTTCAGATAAAACTGGATAGAAACTTTCTGAGAAACTACTTTGTGATGTATGCATTCCACTCAGGGAGTTATACCTCTTTTCTCACAAGATTGCGTTTGTACCCTGTTCCTGTGAACCCGAAAATGTGATATGTCAGAGCGCATTTAGCACTATGGCGAATAGTGAAATATACTGCAATAAAATCGAGAAAGAACCTTTCCAAGAATCTACTCTCTGATATGTGCATTCACTTCACAGAGTTAATGCTTACTCTATGTTGCCCAGTTTTGAAAATCTGTCTTTGACGAATCTGTGAAGGGATATTCAGTGATGCACAGAGGCTTGAGGTGAGCAAGGAAACATCTTCTGATGAAACTTGCAGAGAAACTTTCTGAGCAACTACTTTGTGATGTTTGTATTTGTCTCATAGAGTTAAACAATTCTTTTGATTAAGCAGCTTGAAATGACTGTTTTGTGGAATCTGAGGAAGGACATTTGGGAAGGATTCTTAGATTATGGAGAAAGAAATACCCTCAGGTATAATCCAGCGGGAACCTTTCTGTGAAACTGCTCTGTGTCGTCTTAATTCCCCTCGCTCAATTAAGCCTCTCTTTTCACTGAGCAGTTTTCTAACCCTGTGTATGTAGTGCGTGATGGGATATTCGGGAGGAGTATGAGACTTATGGTGAAAAAGGAAATATGTTGAGACCGAAACTGGGGAGAAGCTTTCTGAGGAACTGCTTTGTGAGGTTTGCATTCCACTCACAGTGTCATACTTCTCTTCTCATACAGCGTCAGGAAACCCTTTTGTAGAAACAGGTACCAAGTGATATTCGGGAGCATGTTGATGCCAATGGTGAAAAGGGAAATAGCCACGACAAAATCTAGAAAGAAGCTTTCTAGGAAACTACTCTGTGATATGTGCAATCATCTCAGATAGATAACACCTTCGTTACATTACACAGCTTGGACATTGCCATGAACGGATCCATGAAGGGACCTTCAGGAGCACATTCAGGACTATGGTGAAAAAGGAAATAGTTTCAGATAAAAACTGGAAAGAAGCTTTCTGTGAATCTGATTTTGCTATGTTTATTCATCTCACATAGATTAAGCTTTCTTTATATTATGCAGCTTGGAAACTCCCTTGTGTATGGATCCACGAAGGGATATTTGGGATCACATTCAGGTCTATGGTGAAATAGGAAATATACTCAGATAAAAACTGGAGAGAAGCTTTCTGAGAAACTGCTTGCTGATGTGTGCATTCCACTCAGGGACTTACAACTTTCTTCTCATAAGGAAGAGTTTGAACACTGTTCCTGTAAAACCAAAAGAGTGATCTTTGGATCACATTGAAGTCTATGGCAGAAAGTGAAATGTCGTCCAATAAAAAACAGCAAGAAGCACTCGAAGAAACTGCTCTCTGATGTGTCCATCATTTTCACAGGGTAAAAGCTTCCTGTACATTTCCCAGTTTGAAAGTCGGTCTTTGAGGGTTCTGCGAAGGAATAGTAAGTGGCAACCGGAGGCCTGAGTCGAGCAAGGAAATGACTTCCATTGAAAATTGGAGAGAAGCTTTCTGTGCAACTCTTTTGTGATGTTCGTATTCATCTCATAGACTTAAATCATTCTATGGATTGAGCAGTTTGAAATCACTGTTTCTGTGGAATATGAGAAAGAACATTTGGAAACGCTCTTTAGAATATCCTGAGAAAGAAATAACCTCAGAGAGAAACCAGAGGGAAGCGTCCTGTGAAACTGCTCATTGTCACGTGAATTCCACACACAGAATTAAGCTTCACTTTTCATTGAGCAGTATTATAACACTGTTTTTGTTTAGTCTGCGAAGGGATATTCAGGAGAGCTTTGAGACTATGGTGAGAAAGGAAATGTCTTCAGATAGAAACTGGTGAGGAGTTTTCTGAGGAGCTGCTTTGTGACGTGTGCACTACACTCTCAGAAATATACCTTTCTTCTCCAAAAGGATTCGGGAACACCTTTTAGAGAAAAAGCTACCAAGAGATATTCCAGAGTATAGGGAGGGCTATGGTGAAAAAGGAAATATCCTCAGACAAAAACTGGAAAGAAGTTTTCTGTTAAACTGCCTTGTGTTACATATATTTATTCATCTCACAGAGTTAAAACTTTTCTAATATTCCACAGTTTGGAAACTCCATCATGCATGGATCCATGAAGGGACATTCAGGAGCACATTCAGCCCTACGGTCAAAGAGAAGACATCTTCAGATAAAAACTGGATAGAAGCTTTCTGAGAAACTACTTTGTGATGTATGCATTCCACTCAGGGAGTTTTAATTCTTTTCTCAGAAAACAGTGTTTGAACACTGTTCCTGTGAAACGGAAAAAGTGATATTTCGGAGCGCATTGAGGACTATGCCGAATAATGAAATGTACTGAAATAAAATTGAGGAAGAAACGTTCCAAGAGTCTGTTCTCTGATATAAGCATTCACTTCACAGAGTTAATGCTTACTCTGTGTTGCCCAGTTTTGAAACTCTGTCTTTGAAGAATCTGTGAAGGGATATTTAGTGATGCCCAGAGGCTTGTGTTGAGCGAGGAAACGTCTTCCGATGAAATGTACAGAGAAACTTTCTGAGCAACTGTTTTGCGATGTGTGCATTTGTCTCATAGAATTAAACCATTCTCTGGATTGAGCAGGTTGAAATCACTGTTTTTGTGGAAACTGAGGAAGGTCATTTGGGAACGATCCTTAGAATATGGAGAAAGAAATATTCTCAGGTAAAATCCAGAAGGAAGCTTTCTGTGAAACTGCTCTGTGTCATCTTAATTCCTGTCGCTCAGTTAAGCCTCTCTTTTCATTGAGCAGTTTTCCAACCCTGTGTATGAATAGCGTGTCACGGGATATTAGGGAGCACTTTGAGGCTTACGGTGAAAAAGGAAATACGTTCAGATCGAAATTGGAGAGAATCTTTCCGAGGAACTGCTTTGTGACATGTGCATTCCACTCACAATGTTATGCTTCTCTTCTCATACATCATCAGGGAAACCCTTTTGGAGAAAGAGGTACCAAGTGATATTCGGGAGCATGTTGATGCTGATGGTGTAAAGGGAAATAGACTCAGACAAAAACTGGAAAGAAGCTTTCTAGGAAACTACTCTGTGTTATGTGTAATCATCTCACATAGATAAAACTTTCCTTACATTATGCAGCTTACAAGCTGTCATGGAAGGATCGATGAAGGGACCTTCGGGAGCACATTCAGGGCTATGGTGAAAAAGGAAATATCTTCAGTAAAAACTGGAAAGAAGCTTTCTGTGAATCTGCTTTTTGCTGTGTTTATTCATCTCACATAGTTGAAGGTTTCTTTACATTCCGCAGCTTGGAAAGTACCTCTTGGATGGATCTGTGGAGGGATATTTGGAATCACATTTGGGCCCATGGTGAAATAGGAAATATAGTCAGCTAAAAACTATAGAGAAGCTTTCTGAGAAACTACCTTGTGACGTGTGCACTCCACTCAGGAAGTTATAAATTTCTTCTCATAAGGTACAGTTTGAACACTGTTCCTGTAAACAAAAAGAGTGATATTCAGCGCACATTGAAGACTATGGCAAAAAGTGAAATCGCGTCCAATAAAAAACAGAAAGAAGGGCTTGAAGAAACTGCTCTATGACATGTCCATTCTTTTCACAGGGTTAAGGTTTACTCCACATTTCCCAGTTTGAAAGTTGGTCTTTGAGGGTTCTGCGAAGGGATAGTAAGTGGCAACTGGGCCTGTGTCGAGCAAGGAAATGTCTTCCATCGAAAATTGGAGAGAAGCTTTCTTTGCAACTCTTTTGTGATGTTTGTATTCATCTCATAGTGTTAAATCATTCTTTCGTTTGAGCAGTTTGAAATCACTGTTTCTGTGGAGTCGAGATAGGACATATGAAAACACTCTTTAGAATATCCTGAAAAAGAAATAACCTCAGAGAGAAAACAGAAGGAAGCTTTCTGTGAAACTGCTCTGTGTCACGTGAATTCCGCTCACACAGTGAAGCTTCTCTTTTCATTGAGCAGTATCATAACACTGTTTTTCTTTTGTCTGCGTAGGGATATTCTGCAGCGCTTTGAGGCTTATGGTGAGAAAGGAAACATCTTAAGATAGAAACTGGAAAGAAGCTATCTGAGGAGCTGCTCTGTGACGTGTGCATTCCAATCCCAGAAATATACCTTTCTTCACATAGAGGATTCCGGATTCCCTTTTGGGGAAAAAGCTACCAAGAGACATTCAGGAGTATAGGAATGGCTATGGAGAAACAGGAAATATTCTTGGACAAAAACTGGAAAGAAGACTTCTGTGAAACTGCTTTGTGTTAGATATATTTACTCATCTGGCATAGTTAACTCTTTTCTTATATTACGTATTTTGGAAACTCCGTCATGCCCAGATCCGCGAAGGGACATTAGGGAGCACATTCAGGCCAAAGGTGAAAGAGGCTATATCTTCAGATAAAAACTGCATAGAAGCTTTCTGAGAAACTATTTTGCAATGTATGCATTCCACTAAGGGAGTTATACCTCGCTTCTCACAACGCAGTGTTTGAACATTCTTCCTGGGAAACTAAAAAGGTGATATTTCGGAATGCATTGAGGACTACGGCGAATAGTGAAATATAGTGAAATAAAATCGAGGAAGAAGCGTTCCAAGAATCTGCTCTCTGATATGTGCATTCACTTCACAGAGTTAATGCTTACTCTATATTGCCCAGTTTCGAAACTCTGTCTTTGAAGTATCTGTGAAGGGATATTTAGTGACACCCAGAGGATTGTGGTGATCAAGGAAACGTCTTCAAATGAAACCTATAGAGAAACATTCTGAGCAACTGTTTTGTGATGTGTGTGTTCGTTTCATAGAGTTAAACCATTCTTTTGATTGAGCTGCCTTAAATTATTGTTTTTGTAGAATCTGAGGAGGACATTTGGGAATGATCCTTAGAATATGGAGAAAGAAATATCCTCAGATAAAATCCAGAAGGAAGCTTTATGTGAAACTCCTCTGTGTCATCTTAATTCCTCTCGCTTAGGTAAGCCTCTCTTTTCATTGAGCAGTATTACAAGCTAGCGTATGTTTAGCGTGTTATGGGATATTCGGGAGCACGTTGAGGCTAACGGTGTGAAAGAAAATATGTTCAGAGCGAAACTGGAGAGAAGCTTTCTGAGAAATGCTTGGTGCTGTGAGCATTCCACTCAGGGAGTTATTACTTTCTTCTCAGAAGGCACAGTTTCAGCACTGTTTCTATAAAACCAAAAGGGTGATATTCGGAGCACATTGAAGACTATGGCAAAAAGTGAAATGTAGTCCAATAAAAAACAGACAGAAGCACTCAAAGAAACTGCTCTCTGACATGTCCCTTCTTTTCACAGGGTTAAAGCTTCCTGTACATTTCCCAGTTTGAAAGTCGGTCTTTGAGGGTTCTGCGAAGGGATAGTAAGTGGCAACAGGAGGCCTGTGTCAAGAAAGGAAACGTCTTCCATCGAAAATTGGAGAGCAGCTTCCTTTGCAACTCTTCTGTGGTATTTGAATTCATCTCATAGAGTTAAATCATTCTTTCGATTGAGTAGTTTGAAACCACTGTTTTTGTGGAATCTGATAAAGGACAGTTGGAAACGCTCTTTAGACTACCCTGAAAAAGAAATAACTTCAGACAGAAACCAGAAGGAAGCTTTCTGTGAAACTGCTCTTTGTCATGTGAATACTGCTCACACAGGAAAGCTTCTCTTTTCATTGTGCAGTATCATAACACTGTTTTTGTTTACCTGCGAAGGAATATTCTGGAGCTCTTTGAGGATTACCATGAGAAAGGAAACATCTTCAGATAAAAACTGGAGAGAAGCTTTCTGAGGAGCTGCTTTGTGATGTGTGCATTCCACTCAGAGATGTGTACCTTTCTTCTCATAGAGGATTCCGGAATCCTTTTTGGAGAAAAAGCTACCAAGAGACTTTCGGGAGTATAGGAACAGCTATGGAGAAAAAGGAAATATCCTCAGACAAAAACTAGAAGGAAGATTTCTGAGAAACTGCTTTGTGTTATATGTATTTATTCTTCTCGACTATTTAAAACATTTCTTATATTACGTGGTTTGGAAACTTTTTCAGGCTACAATCCACAAATGGACATTCAAGAGCACATTCAGGCCTACAGTGAAAGAGGAGGTATCTTTAGATAAAACTGGATAGAAGCTTTCTGAGAAACTACTTTGTGATGTATGCATTCCACTCAGGGAGTTTTATCTCTTTTCTCACAAGGCAGTGTTTGAACACTATTCCTGTGAAACGGAAAAAGTGATATTTTGGAGCGCATTCAGGACTATGGTGAATAGTGAAATATACTGAAATAAAATCGAGGAAGAAGTGTTCCAAGAATCTGCTCTCTGATATGTGCATTCACTTCACAGAGTTAATGCTTAGTTTATGGTGCCCAGTTTCAAAACTCTGTCTTTGAAGAATCTGTGAAGGGATATTTAGAGATGTCCGGAGGCTTGTGGTGAGCAAGGAATCGTCTTCTGATGAAACCTGCAGAGAAACTTTCTGTGCAACTGCTTTGTGATGTGTGTATTCGTCTCATAGAGTTAAGCCGTTCTTTGGATTGAGCATCTTGAAATCACTCTTTTTGTGGCATCTGAGGAAGGACATGTGGGAACGATCCTTAGAATGTGGACACAGAAATATACTCAGGTAAAATACAGAATGAAGCTTTCTGTGAACCTGCTTTGTGTTAGATACATTTATTCATCTCGAATAGTTAAAACTTTTGTTGTATTACGCAGTTTGGAAACTCTGTCATGCACAGATCCGCAAAGGGATATTTGGAGCACATTCAGGCCTACGGTGAAAGAGGAGATATCTTCAGATAAAAACTGGATGGAAGCTTTCTGAGAAATTGCTTTGTGATGTATGCATCCCACTCAGGAAGTTATACCTCTTTTCTCACAATGCAGTTATGAACACTGTTGTTGTGAAACGGATAAATTTATATTTCGGAGTGTTTTGAGGACTATGTCGAATAGTGAAATATATTGCAATAAAATCGAGGAAGAAGCATTCCAAGAATCTACTCTCTGATGTGTATTCACTTCACAGAATAAATGTTTACTCTGATTCCCAGTTTCGAAACTCTGTCTTTAAAAATCTGTGAAGTGATATTTAGTGATGCGCGGACGCTTGTGGTGAGCAAGGAAATGCCTTCCGATGAAATCTCAAGAGAAATTTTCTGAGCAACTGCTTTGGGATGTGTGTATTCATTTCATAGAGTTAAACCATTCTTTGGATTGAGCAGCTTGAAATCACTGTTTTTGTGGAATCTGAGGAAGGACATTTGGGAACGATCCTTAGAATATGGAGAAAGAAATATCCTCAGTTAAAATCCAGAAGGAAGGTTTCTGTGAAACTGCTCTGTGTCGTCTTAATTACTCTCGCTCAGTTAAGCCTCTCTTTTCATTGAGCAGTTTCGTAACCCTTTGTATGTTTAGCATGTGATAGGATATTCGGGAGCAATTTGAGGCTTATGATGAAAAAGGAAATAAGTTCAGACCGAAACTGGAGAGAAGCTTTCTGAGGAACTGCTTTGTGACGTGTGCATTCCACTCACTGTGTTATACCTCTCTTCTCATACAGCATCAGGGAAACCCTTTTGGAGAAACCGGTATCAAGTGATATTCAGGAGCATGTTGATGCCGATGGTGAAAAAGGAAATAGCCTCAGACAAAAACTGGAAAGAATCATTCTGGGAAACTACTCTGTGATATGTGTAATCATCTCACATCGATAAAGCTTTCTTTACATTACGCAGCTTGGAAAATGTCATGGACGTATCCACGAAGGGACCTTCGGGAGCACATTCAGGACTATGGTGAACAAGGAAAAATCTTCAGAAAAATACCGGAAGGAAGCTTTCTGTGAATCTCCTTTTTGCTGTGTTTATTCGTCTCACATAAATGAAGCTGCCTTACATTACACAGCTTGGAAATTCCCTCATGGATGGATCCGCGAAGGGATATTGGGGATCACATTCGGGCCTATGATGAAATAGGAAATATAGTTAGATTAAAACTGGAGAGAAGCTTTCTGAGAAACTGCTAGGTGATGTGTGCATTTCACTCAGGGAGTTGTAACTTTCTTCTCATAAGGCACAGTTTGAATACTGTTCCTGTAAAACCAAAAGAGTGATATTCGGAGCACATTGAAGACTATGGCAAAAAGTGAAATGGCGTCCAATAAAAAACAGAAAATCCACTCGAAGAAACTGCTCTCTGACATGTCCATTCTTTTCACTGGGTTATAGCCTACTCTACATTTCCCAGTTTGAAAGTCGATCTTTGAGGGTTCTGCGAAAGGATAGTAAGTGGCAACCGAGGCCTGTTTCGAGAGAGGAAGTGTCTTCCATCTAAAGTTGGAGAGAAGATTTCTGCACAACACTTTTGTGATGTTCGTATTCATCTCATAGAGTTAAATCATTCTTTGTATTGAGCAGTTTGAAATCACTGTTAATGTGGAATCAGAGAAAGGACATTTGGAAACCCTCTTTAGAGTATCCTGAAAAAGAAATAACCTCAGAGAGAAACCAGAAGGAAACTTTCTGTAAAACTGCTCTGTGTCTCGTGAATTCTGCTCAAACAGTTAAGCTTCTCTTTTCATTGAGTTTTATCATAACATTGTTTTTGTTTAGTGTGCAAAGGGATATTCAGGAGCACTTTGAGGCTTACGGTGAGAAGGAAAACATCTTCAGATAGAAACAGGTGAGAAGCTTTCTGAGAAGCTGCTTTGTGATGTGTGCATTCCACTCACAGAAATATACCTTTCCTCTAATAGAGGATTCCGAAATCCCTTTTGGAAAAAAGCTACCAAGAGACATTCGGGAGTATAGGGACGATTATTGTGAAAAAGAAATTTTCCTCAGAGAGAAACTGGAAAGAAGATTATTGTCAAACCGCTTAGTGTTAAATATACTTATTCATCTCGCATAGTTAAAACTTTTCTTATATTATGCAGTTTGGAGACTCCGTCACACACGGATCCAAGAAGGAACACTTGGGAGCACATTCAGGCCTACAGTGGAAGAGGAGATATCTTGAGATGAAAACTGGATAGAAGCTTTCTGAGAAACGATGTTGTGATGTATGCATTCCACTCAGGGACTTATACCTCCTTTCTCACAAGGCAGTGTTTGAACACTGTTCCTGTGAAACGGGAAAAGTGATATTTTGGAGCGCATTGAGGACTACGATGAATAGTGAAATATACTGAAATAATATCGAGGAAGAAGCATTCCAAGAATCTGCTCTCTGATATGTGCATTCACTTCACAGAGGTAATATTTACTCTATGTTGCCCAGTTTCGAAACTCTGTCTTTTAAGGATCTGTGAAGGAATATTCAGTAACGCCCGGACGCTTGTGGTTGGCAAGCAAACGTCTTCCAATGAAACCTGCACAGAAACTTTCTGAGCAATTGCTTTGTGATATGTGTATTCGTCTTTTAGAGTTAAACCATTCTTTGTACTGAGCAGCTTGAAATCACTGTTTTTGTGGAAGCTGAGGAAGAATATTCGGGAACGATCCTTAGATTATGGAGAAAGAAATATCCTCAGGAAATGTCCAGAAGGAAGCTTTCTGTGAAACTGCTCTGTGTCGTCTTAATTACCCTTGCTCAGTTAAGCCTCTCTTTTCATTGAGCAGTTTTCCAACCCTGTGTATGTTTAGCGTGTGATGGGATATTCGGGAGCAATTTGAGGCTTACGGTGAAAAAGGAAATATGTTCAGACAGAAACTGGAGAGAACCTTTCCGAGGAACTGCTTTATGACTGTGCATTCCACTCACAGTGTTACACCTCTCTTCTCATACAGCGTTGACAAAACCCTTTTGGAGAAACAGGTACCAAGTGATATTCGGGAGCATGTTGATGACAATGGTGAAAAGGGAAATAGCCTCAGACAAAGACCAGAAAGAAGCTTTCTAGGAAACTTCTCTGTGATATGTGAAATCATCTCACATAGATAAAGCTTTCTTTACATTAGAGAGCTTGGAAACTGTCATGGACTGTACCACGAAGGGACATTCGGGAGCACATTCAGTTCTATGGAGAAAAAGGAAGTATCTTCAGATAAAAACTGGAAAGAAGCTTTCTTTGAATCCACTTTGTGCTATATTTATTCTTCTCACATAGGTGAAGCTTTCTTTAGATTACGCAGCTTGGAAACTCCACGTGGATGGATCTGCGAAGGGATATTTGGGATCACTTTTGGGCCTATGGGGAAATAGCAAATATAGTCAGATAAAAACTGGAGAGAATATTTCTGAGAAACTGATTGGTGAGGTGTGCATTCCACTCAGGGAGTTATAACTTTCTTCTCAGAAGGCACAATTTGAACACTGTTCCTATAAAACCAAAAGAGTGATATTCAGAGCACATTGAAGACTATAGCAAAAAGTTAAATGGTGTCCAATAAAAAACAGAAAGAAGCACTCGAAGAAACTGCTCTCTGACATGTCCATTTTTTTCACAGGGTTAAAGCTTACTCTACATTTCCCACTTTGAAAGTTGATCTTTGAGGGTTCTGCGAAGGGATAGTAAGTGGCAACTGGAGGCCTGCGTCTAGCATGGAAAAGTCTGCCATCAAAAATGGGAGCGAAGCTTTCTGTGCAACTCTTTGTAATGTTCGTATTCATCTCATAGAGTTAAATCATTCTTTAGATTGAGCATTTTGAAATCACTGTGTCTGTGTAATCTGAAAAAGGACATTTGGAAATGCAGTTCAGAGTATCCTGAAAAAGAAATAACCTCAGTGAGAAACCAGAAGGAAGCTTTCTGTGAAACTGCTCCGTGTCACATGAATTTCGCTCACACTGTTAAGCTTCTCTTTTCATTGAGCAGTATCATAACATTCTTTTTGTTTAGACTGCAAAGGGATATTCAGAAGTGATTTGAGGGTTATGGTGGGAAAGGAAATGTCTTCCGATAGAAACTGGAGAGAAGTTTTCTGAGGAGTTGCTTTGTGATGCGTGCATTCCACTCTCAGAAATATACCTTTCTTCTCCTAGAGGATTCCGGAATCCCTGTTGGAAAAAAAGCTACCAAGAGACATTCAAGAGAATAGGAGTGGTGAGAGAGGGCATCCCTGTCTTGTGCCAGTTTTCA
>NW_022312528.1:35195-61338 GCF_002776525.5 Piliocolobus tephrosceles | reverse complement strand
ACAGTGTAAAAGTGTTCCTATTTCTCCACATCCTCTCCAACACCTGTGAAACTGCTGTGTGTCATCTTAATTCCTCTTGCTCAGTTAAGCTTCTCTTTTCATTGAGCAGTTTTCTAACCCTGCTTATGTTTAGCCTGTGATGGGATATTCGGAACACTTTGAGGCTTACGGTGAAAAAGGAAATATCTTTAGACCAATACTGGAGAGATGCCTTGTGAGGAATTGCTTTGTGACGTGTGCATTCCACTCACAGTGTTATACCTCTCTTCTCATACAGCGTAGGGGAAACCCTTTTGGAGAAACAGGTATCAACTCATATTCTGGAGCATGTTGATGCCGATGGTGAAAAGGGTAATAGCTTCAGACAAAAAAAGGAAAGATGCTTTCTACGAACCTCCTCTGTGATATGTGTTATCATCTCACATAGATAAAGCTTTGTTTACATTAAGCAGCTTGGAAACTATCATGGACGGATCTAGGAGGGGACCTTTGTGAGCACATTTAGGACTATGGTGAAAAAGGAAATATATTCCGAGAAAACCTGGAAAGAAGCTTTCTGAGAATGTGCTTTTTGCTATGTTTATTCATCTCACATAGATGAAGCTTTCTTCACATTACGCAGCGTGGAAACTCTTACGCAGATGGATCCACAAAGGGATATTTGGGATCACATTGGGACCTATGGTGAAATAGGAAATATAGTCAGATAAAAACTGGAGAGAAGCTTTCTGAGAAACTGCTTGGTGATGTGAGCATTCCACTCAGGGAGTTATAATTTTCTTCTCTTAAGGCACAGTTCCGACTCTGTTCCTGAAAAACCAAAAGAGCGTTTTTCGGAGCACATTGAAGACGATGGCAAAAAGTGAAATGTCGTCCAATAAAAAACAGAAAGAAGCACTCGAAGAAACTGCTCTCTGACATGTCCATCCTTTTCACAGAGTTAAAACTTCTGTATATTTCCCAGTTTGAAACTTGGTCTTTGAGGGTTCTGCGAAGTGATAGTAAGTGGTAACCAGAGGCCTGTGTCGAGCAAGGAAATGTCTTCCATCGAACATTGGAGAGAAGCTTTCTGAGCAACACTTTTGTGATGTTTGTATTCATCTCATAGAGTTAAATCATTCTTTGGATTGAGCAGTTTGACATCACTGTTTCTGTGGAATCTGAGAAAGGACATTTGGAAACCCTCTTTAGAATATCCTGAAAAAGAAATAACTCAGAGAGAAACCAGAAGGAAGCTTTCTGTGAAACTGCTCTGTGTCACGTGAATTTCACTAACACAGTTAAGCTTCTCTTTTCATTGAGCAGTATCATAACACACTTTTTGTTTAGTATGTGAAGGGATATTCCCGAGTTCTTTGAGGCTTACAGTGAGAAAGGAAACATCTTCAGATAGAAACTGAAGAGAAGCTTTGTGAGGAGCTGCTTTGTGATGTGTGAATTCCACTCACAGAAATATACCTTTCTTCTCCTAGATGATTCCGCAAACCCATTTGGAGAAAAAGACACCAAGAGACATTCGGGAATATAGGGATGGCTATGGTGAAAAAGGAAATGTCCTCAGACAAAACTGGAAAGAAGATTTGTGTGAGACTACTTCGTGTTAGATGTATCTATTCATCTCGCATAGTCAAACCTTTCTTATATTACGCAGTTTGAAAACTCCGTCATGCAAGAATCCACGAAGGGACATTTGGGAGCACATTCAGGCCTACGGTGAAACAGAAGATATCTTCAGATAAAAGCTGGATAAAAGCTTTGTGGGAAACTGCTTGTGATGTGTGCATTCCGCTCAGGGAGTTGTACCTCTTTTCTCACAAGGCAGTGTTTAAACACTGTTCCTGTATAATCGAAAAAGTGATATTTCGGAGCACACTGAGGACTATGGCAAATAGTCAAATATACTGAAACAAAATCGAGAAAGAAGTGTTCGAAGGATCTGCTGTCTGATATGTGCATACACTTCTCAGAATTTATGCTTACTCTATGTTGCCCAGTTTCGAAATTCTATCTTTGAAGAATCTGTGAAGGGATATTTAGTGATGCCTGGAGGCTTGTTGCGAGCAAGGAAACAGGTTCCGATGAAACCTGCAGAGGATCTTTCCAAGCAACTGCTTTGAGAAATGTGTATTCGTCTCTTAGATTTAAACCGTTCTTTGGATTGAGCAGATTGAAATCACTGTTTTTGTGGAATCTGTGGAAGGACATTTGGGAACGATCCTTAGAACATGGAGAAAGAAGTATCCTCAGGTAAAATCCAGAAGGAAGCTTTCTGTGAAACTAGTCTGTGTCATCTTAATTCCTCTCGCTTAGTTAAGCCTCTCCTTACATTGAGTAGTTTTATAACCCTGAGTATGTTTAGCGTGAGATGGGACATTCTGAAGCACTTTGAGGCTTATGGAGAAAAAGGAAATATCTTGAGACCGAAACTGGAGGGAAGCTTTCTGAGGAACTGCTTTGTGACATGTGCATTCCACTCACAGTGTTATACCTCTCTTCTCATACAGCGTCGGGGAAACCCTTTTGGAAAAACAGGTACCAAGTGATATTCGGGAGCATGTAGATGCCAATGATGAAAAGGGAAATAGCCTCAGACAAAACCTGGAAAGAAGCTTTCTAGGAAACTACTCTGTGATATGTGTAATCATCTCACATAGATAAAGGTTTCCTTACATTGCACAGCCTGAAAACTGTCATGGACAGATCCACGAAGGGACTTTCGGGAACACAGTCAAGACTATGGTGAAAAAGGATGTATCTTCAGATAAAAACTGGAAAGAAGCTTTATTTGATTCTGCTTTTTTTTAAGTTTATTCTTCTCACATAGATAAATCTTTCTTTACATTACACAGCTTGGAAACACCTTCGTGGATGGATCCACGAAGGGATATTTGGGATCACATTCGGGCCTATGGTCAAATAGGGAGTATAGTCAGATAAAAACTGTAGAGAAGCTTTCTGAGAAACTGCTTGGTGATGTATGCATTCCACTCAAGGATTTTTCATGTTTTTCTCATAAGGCACAGTTTGAACACAGTTCCTGTAAAACCAAAAGAGTGATATTTGGAGCACATTGAAGACTACGGCAAAAAGTGAAATGTCGTCCAATAAAAAACAGAAAGAAGCACTCGAAGAAACTGCTCTCTGACATGCCCATTCTTTTCCTGGGTTAAAGCTTACTCTACATTTCCCCGTTTGAAAGTCGGCCTCTGAGGGTTCTGCAATGGGATAGTAAGTGGCAACAGGAGGCCTGTGCAGAGCAAGGAAATGTTTCCCATCGAAAACTGGAGAGAAGCTTTCTGTGGAACTCTTTTGTGAATTTTAATCTCAAAGAGTTAAATCATTCTTTGAATTGAGCATTTTGAAATCACTGTTTCTGTGAAAGCTTAGAAAAGACATTTGGAGACGCTCTTTAGAATATCCTGAAAATGAAATAACCTCAGAGAGAAACCAGAAGGAAGCTTTCTGTGAAACTGCTCTGTGTCACGTGTGTCAGGGAGTTATACCTATTTTCTCACAAGGTAGTGTTTAAACACTGCCTTGTGGAACTGAAAAAGTGATACTTCAGAGAGCATTGCGGACTATGGCAAATAGTGAAATATACTGACATAAAATCGAGAAAGAAGCATTCCAAGAACCTGCTCTATGATATGTGAATCCAATTCACAGAATTTACGCTTACTCTATGTTGCCCAGTTTCGAAATTCTGTCTTTGAAGAGTCTGTGGAGATTTCGATACGCTCTTTAGAATATCCTGAAAAAGGAACAAACTCAGACTGAAGCCAGAAGGAAGTTTTCTGTGAAACTTCTCTGTGTCACGGGAATTCACAACGTTAAGCTTCTCTTTTCATTGAGCAGTATCATAACACACTTTTTGTTTATACTGCGAAGGGATATTCAGAAGCAATTTGAGGGTTACAGTGGGAAAGGAAATGTCTTCAGATAGAAACTGGAGAGAAGCTTTCTGAGGAGCTGCTTTGTGCCGTGTGCATTCCACTCTCAGAAATATACCTTTCTTCTCCTAGAGGATTCCAGAATCCCTTTTGGAGAAAAAGCTACCAAGAGACATTCGGGAGTATAGGGATGGCTATGGTGAAAAAGGAAATATCCTCAGAAAAAACTGGAGAGAAGATTTCTGTGAAACTGCTTCGTGATATCTATTCATCTCTCATACTTCAAACCTTTCTTATATTACACAGTTTTGAAACTCCGTCATGCACGAATCCACAGAGGGACATTTGGGAGCACATTCAGGCCTATGGTGAAAGAGGAGATATCTTCAGATAAAAACTGGATAGAAGCATTCTGAGAAAGTACTTGTGATGTATGCATTCCGCTCAGGGAGTTATACCTCTTTTCTCACAAGGTAGTGTTTAAACCCTGTTCCTGTGTAACTGAAAAAGTGATACTTCAGAGCGCATTGAGGACTATGGCAAATAGTGAAATATACTGAAATAAAATCGAGAAAGAAGTGTTCCAAGAATCTGCTCTCTGATATGTGCATTCACATCACAGAATTGGTGCTCACTCTATGTTGCCCAGTTTCGAAATTCTGTCTTTGAGGATCTGTGAAGGGATATTTAGTGACGCCCGGATGCTTGTGGTGATCGAGAAAACATCTTCTGATGAAACCTGCAGAGTAACTTTCTCAGCAACTGCTTTGCAATGTGTGCACTCGTCCCATAGATTTAAACCGTTCTTTGGATTGAGCAGATTGAAATCACTGTTTTTGTGGAATCTGAGGAAGGATATTTGGGAACAATCCTTAGATCATGGAGAAAGAAATATCCTCAGGTAAAATCTAGATGGAAGCTTTCTGTGAAACTACTCTGTGTCATCTTAATTCCTCTCGCTCAGTTAAGCCTCTCCTTAGGTTGAGTAGTTTTATAACCCTGTGTATGTTTAGCATTTGATGGGACATTTGGGAGCACTTTGAGGCTTATGGTGAAAAGGGAAATATGTTCAGACCGAAACTGGAGAGAAGCTTTCCGAGGAACTGCTTTGTGATGTGTGCATTCCAGTCACAGTGTTATACCTCTTTTCTCATACAGTGTTGGGGAAACCTTTTGGAGAAACAAGTACCAAGTGATATTCGGGAGCATGTTGATGTCGATGATGAAAAGGGAAGTAGCCTCAGACAAAACCTGTAAAGAAGCTTTCTAGGAATCTACTCTGGGATATGTGTAATCATCTCACATAGATATAGGTTTCCTTACATTACGCAGCTTGAAAACTGTCATGGACGGATCCACGAAGGGACCTTCGGGAGCACACTCAGGACTATGGTGAAAAGGAAATATCTTCAGATAAAAACTGGAAAGAAGCTTTCTTTGAATCTGCTTTTTTTCTATGTTTATTCTTCTCACATGGATGAAGCTTCCTTTACATTACACAGCTTGGAAACTTTCTCGTGGATGCATCCACGAAAGGATATTTGGGATCACATTCATGCCTATGGCCAAATAGGGAATATAGTCAGATAAAAACTGGAGAGAAGGTGTAAGTTACATAAATTAATTTTGGCTAATTGTTCTTTTTTGTTTTGTTTTTTCTTGTTTTTTATTATTATACTTTACGTTCTAGGGTACATGTGCATAACGTGAAGGTTTGTTACATATGTATAGTTCTACCATGTTGGTGTGCTGCACCTATCAACTCGACAGCACCCATCAATCATTGAGCAGTTTTCTATCAATGTGTATGTTTAGCGTGTGATGGGATATTCGGGAGCAGTTTAAGGCTTGCGGTGTAAAAGAAAATATGTACAGACCGAAACTGGAGAGAAGTTTTCCGAGGAACTGCTTTATGACAGGTGCATTCCACTTGCCATGTTATACCTCTCATGTCATACAGCATCAGGGAAACCCTTTTGGAGACACAGGTAACAAGTGATATTCGGGAGCACGATGATGCCGATGGTGAAAAGGGAAATTGTCTCAGGCAAAAACTGGAAAGAAGCTTTTTAAGAAACTACTCTGTGATATGTGTAATCATCTCACATAAAGTTTTCTTTACATTACACAGCTTGGAAACTGTCATGGACAGATCCACGAAGGGACCTTCAGGAGCACATGCAGGACTATGGTGAAAAAGGAAATATCTTCAGATAAAAACTGAAAAGCAGCTTTCTGAGAATCTGCTTTTTCCTATGTTTATTCACCTCACATAGACGAAGCTTTCTTTACATTATGCAGCTTGCAAACTCCCTCCTGGGTGTATCCATGGAGGGATATTTGGGATCACATTTGGGCCTAAGGTCAAATAGGAAATACAGTCAGATAAAAACTGGAGAGGATATTTCTGAGAAACTGCTTGGTGATGTGAGCATTCAATTCAGGGAGTTATAACTTTCTTCTCATAAGGTACAGTTTGAACTCTGCTCCTGTAACCCCAAAACAGTGATATTCGGAGCATATTGAAGACTATGGCAAAAAGTGAAATGTCGTCCAATAAAAAGCAGAGAGAATCTCCTGAAGAAACTGCTCTCTGACATGGCCTTTCTTTTCACAGGGTTAAAGCTTACTCTACATTTACCAGTTCGAAAGTCGATCTTGGAGGGTTCTGCAAAGGAATATTAAGGGGCAACCAGAGGCCTGTGTTGAGCAAGGAAATGTCTTCCATTGAATATTGGAGAGAAGCCTTCTGCGCAACTTTTTTGTGATGTTTTTATTCATCTCATAGAGTTAAATCATTCTTTGGATAGAGCAGTTTGAAATCACTGTTTCTGTGGAATCCGAGAAAGGACATTTGGAAACGCCCTTTAGAATATCCTGAAAAAGAAGTAACCTCAGAGGGAATCCGGAAGTAAGCTTCCTGTGAATCTGCACTGTGTCACGTGAATTTCACTCACACTGTTAAGCTTCACTTTTCATTGAGCAGTATCATAACACCGTTTTTGTTTAGTCTGCAAAGGGATATTCAGGAGCGCTTTGAGGCTTACGGTGAGAAAATAAAGGTTTCAGATAGAAACTGGAGAGAAGCTTTCTGAGGAGCTGCTTTGTGACGCGTGCATTCCACTCACAGAAATATACCTGTCTTCTCCTAGAGTTTTCCGGAATCTCTTTTGGAGAAAAAGCTACCAAGAGACACTGGGAGTATAGGGACAGCTATGCTGAAAAGGAAATATCCTCAGACAAAAACTGGAAAGAAGATTTCTGTGAAACTGCTTTGTTTTAGATATATTTATTCATCTCTCATAGTTAAAACTTTTCTCGTATTTCGCAGTTTGGAAACTCCGTCATGTACAGATCTGCAAAGGGACATTGGGGAGCACATTCAGGCCTACAGTGAAAGAGGAGATATCTTCAGATAAAACGTGGACACAACTTTCTGAGAAACTACTTTGTGATATATGCATTCCACTCGGAGTTATACCTCTTTTCTCACAAGGCAGCATTTGAACATGTTTCTTCTGAAACCGAAAAAGTGATATTTCGGACCGCATTGAGGACTCTGGCAAATAGTGAAATATACTGAAATAAAATCGAGGAAGAAGCATTCCAAGAACCTGCTCTCTGATATGTGCATTCAATTCACAGAGTTAGTGCTTACTCTATGTTGCCCAATTTCGAAACTCTGTCTTTGAAGAAACTGTGAAGGGATATTTAGTGACGCCCGGTGCCTTGTTGTGAGTATGGAAACGTCTTCCAATGACACCTGCAGAGAACCTTTCTGAGAAACTGCTTTTCGATGTGTGTATTCGTCTCATAGAGTTAAAACATTCTTTGGATTGAGCAGCTTGAAATCACTGTTTTTGTGGAATCTCAGGAAAGACATTTGGCAATGATTCTTAGAATATGGAGAAAGAAATAACCTCAGGTAAAAGACTGAAGGAAGCTTTCTGTGAAACTGCTGAATGTCATCTTAATTCCTTTCACTCAGTTAAGGCTCTCCATTCATTGAGCAGTTTTCTAACCCTGTGTATGTTAGCGTGTGATGGGATATTCGGGAGCACTTTGATTCTTACGTGAAAAAGGAAATATATTCAGACTGTAAGTGGAGAGAAGCTTTCCGAGGAACTGCTTTGTGACGTGTGCATTCCACTCACAGTGTTATACCCCTCTTCTCATACAGCGTCGGGGCAACCCTTTTGGAGAGACAGGTACCAAGTGATATTCGGGAGCATGTTGATGTCGATGGTGAAAAGGGTAATAGCCTCAGACAAAAACTGGAAAGAAGCTTTCTAGGAAACTACTCTGTGATATGTGTAATAATCTCACATACATAAAGCTTTCTTTACATAACAGAGCTTGGAAAGTGTCATGGACGGATCCACAAAGGGATGTTCGGGAGCTCATTCAGGACTATGGTTAAAAAGGATATATCTTCAGATAAAAACCGGAAAAAAGCTTTCTGTGAATTCTGGTTTTTGCTATGCTTATTCATCTCACATAGATGAAGTTTTCTTTACATTACACAGCTTGGAAACTCCCTCGTGGATGGACCTGCGAAGGGATATTTGGGATCACCATTGGGCCTATGGTGAAATAGGAAATATATTCAGATAACAACTGGAGAGAAGCATTCTGAGAAACTGCTTGGTGATGTGAGCATTCCACTCAGGGAGTTATAACATTCTTCTCATAAGGCACAGTTTGAACACTGTTCCTGTAAAACCAAAAGGGTGATATTCGGAACACATTGAAGAATATGGTAAAAAGTGAAATGTCGTCCAATAAAAAACAGAAAGAATCACTCGAAGAAATTGCTCTCTGGCATGTCCATTCTTTTCACAGGGTTAAAACTCACTCTATATTTCCCAGTTTGAAAGTCACTCTTTGAGGGTTCTGCGAAGGGATAGTAAGTGGCAACCGGAAGCCTGTTTTGAGCAGGGAAATGTCTGACATCGACAATTGGAGAGAAGCTTTCTGCACAACTTTTTGGTGATGTTTGTATTCATCTCATAGAGTTAAATCATTCTTTGGATTGAGCAGTTTGAAATCACTGTTTCTGTGGAATCTGAGAAAGGACATTTGGAAACACTCTTTACAATATCCTGAAAAAGAAATAACCTCAGAAGGAAGCTTTCTGTGAAACTGCTCTGTGTCACATGAGTTCCATGCACAGAGTTAAGCTTCTCTTTTCATTGACTAGTATCATAACACTGTTTTTGTTTAGTCTGAGAAGGGATATTGAGGAGCACTTTGAGGCTTACGGTGAGAAAGGAAACGTCTTCATATACAAACTGGAGAGAAGCTTTCTGAAGAGCTGCTTTGTGACGTGTGCATTCCACTCACAGAAATATACCTTTCTTCTCCTAGAGGATTCCGGAATCACTTTTGGAAAAAAAGCTACCAAGAGACATTCAGGAGTATAGAGACGGCTATGGTGAAAAAGGAAATATCCTCAGACAAAACTGGAAAGAAGATTTTGTGAAACTGCTTTGTGTTAGATAAATCTATTCATCTCACATAGTTCAAACATTTCTTATACATGCAGTTTGGAATCTCGGTCTTGCACGGAGATTCTGTGAAGCAACATTTAGAAGCAAATTCAGGCCTTTGGTGAAAGAGGAGATATCATCAGAAAAAAAACTGGAAAGAAGCTTTCTGAGAATCTACTTTGTGACGTATGCATTCCACTCAGGAAGTTATACCTCTTTTCTCACAAGGCAGTGTTTGAACACTGTTCCTGTGAAACCGAAAATGTGATATTTCAGAGAGCATTGAGGACTATGGCGAATAGTGAAATATACTGAAATAAAATCGAGGAAGAAGCGTTCCAGGAATCTGCTCTCTGACGTGTGCATTCACTTCACAGAGTTAATGCTTACTCTATGTTGCCCAGTTTCAAAACTCTGCCTTTGAAGAATCTGTGAAGGGATATTTAGTGACGTCCAAAGGCTTGTGGTGACCAAGGGAACGCCTTCCAATGAAACCTGCAGAGAAACTTTCTGAGAAACTGCTTTGTGATGTGTGTATTCATCTCATAGAGTTAAACCATTCTTTGGATTGAGCACCTTGAAATCACCGTTTTTGTGGAATTTGAGGAAGGCCATTTGGGAACGATCCTTAGAACATGGAGAAAGAAATATCCTCAGATAAAATCCAAAAGGAAGCTTTCTGTGAAACTGCCCTGTGTCATCTTATTTCCTCTCGCTCAGGTAAGCCTCTGTTTTCATTGAGCAGTTTTCTGACCCTGTGTATGTTTAACGAGTGATGGGATATTCTGGAGCACTTTGAGGCTTATGGTGAAAAAGGAAATATGTTCAGATCAAAACTGGAGAGAAGAGTTCCGAGGAACTGCTTTGTGACTTGTGTATTCCACTCACAGTGTTATACCTCTCTTCTCATACAGCGTCGGGGAAATGCTTTTGTAGAAACACATACCAAGTGATATTCGGGACATGTTGATGCCGACGATGAAAAGGGAAATAACATCAGACAAAAAATGGAAAGAAGCTTTCTAGGAAACTATTCTGTGATATGTGTAATCATCTCACAAGGTAAAGCTTTCTTTACATTATGCAGCTTGGAAACTGTCATGGAGGGATCCACAAAGGAACCTTCAGGAGCACATTCAGGACTATGGAGAAAAAGGAAATATCTTCAGATTAAAACTGGAAAGAAGATTTCTGTGAATCTGATTTTCGCTATGTTTATTCATCTCTCATAGATGAAGCTTTCCTTACATTATGCAGCTTGGAAACTCACTCGAGTATGGATCCACGAAGAGATATTTGGGAACACATTTGGGCCTATGGTGAAATAGGAAATACAGTCAGATAAAAATTGGGGAGAAGCTTTCTGAGAAACTGCTTGGTGACGTGTGCATTCCACTCAGGCAGTTATAACTTTCTTCTCATAAGGCACATTTTGAACACTGTTCCTGTGAAACCAAAAGAGTGATATTCAGAGCACATTGAAGATGATGGCAACAAGGGAAACGTCGTCCATTTAAAAGGAGAAAGAAGCACTTGAAGAATCTGCTCTCTGACTTGACCATTCTTTTCAAAGTGTTAAACCTTACTCTATATTTCCCAGTTTGAAAGTCAGTCCTTGAGGATTCTGCGAAGGGATAGTAAGTGGCAAACGGAGGCCTGTGTCGAGCAATGAAATGTCTTCCATCAGAAATTGGAGAGAAGCTTTCTGCACAAGTCTTTTGTGATGTTTGCATTCATCTGATAGAGTTAAAACAATCTTTGGATTGAGTAGTTTGAAATCACTGTTTCTGTGGAATCTGAGAAAGGACATTTGGAAATGCTTTTTAGAATATCCTGAAAAAGAAATAACCTCAGAGAGAAAACAGAAGGAAACTTTCTGTGAAACTGCTCAGTGTCACGTGAATTCCGCTCACACAAAGTTAAGCATCTTTTTTCATTGAGCAGTATTATAACACTGTTTTTGTTTAGACTTCGAAGGGATATTCAGGAGTGATTTGAGGGTTACAATGAGAAAGGAAATGTCTTCATATACAAACTGGAGAGAAGCTTTCTGAGGAGCTGCTTTGTGACGTGTGCATTATACTCTCAGAAATATACCTCTCTTCTCCTAGAGGATTCCCGTATCCCATTTGGAGAAAAAGCTACCAAGAGACTTTCAGGAGTATAGGGATGGCTATGGTGAAAAAGGAAATATACTCAGACAAAACTGGAAAGAAGATTTCTGGGAAACTGCTTCGTGTTAGATATATCTATTCATCTTGCATAGTTCAAACATTTCTTATATTATGCAGTTTGGAAACTCCATCATGCATGAATCCACGAAGGCACATTTGGGAGCACATTCATGCCTACGGTGAAAGAGGAGAAATCTTCAGATAAAAACTGGACAGAAGCTTTCTGAGAAATTACTTGTGATGTATGCATTCTGCTCAAGGAGTTGTACCTCTTTTCTCACAAGGCAGTGTTTAAACACTCTTCCTGTGTAACCGAAAAAGTGATATTTCGAAATGCACTGAGGACTATGACAATTAGTGAAATATACTGAAATAAAATGGAGAAAGAAGCATTTCAAGGATCTCCTCTCTGATACGTGCATTCACTTCACGAAATTTACGCTTAGTCTATGTTGCCCAGAATGGAAATTCTGTCTCTGAAGAATCTGTGAAGGCATATTCAGTGATGCCCGGAGGCTTGTGGTGAGCAAGGAAACATCTTCCGATGAAACCTTCAGCATATATTTCTGAGCAACTGCTTTTCAATGTGTGTATTCGTCTCATAGATTTAAACCATTCTTTGGATAGAGCAGATTGAAGTCACTGTTTTTATGGAATCTGATGAAGGACATTTGGGAACGATCCTTTGGACATGGAGAAATAAATATCCTCAGGTGAAATCCAGAAGGAAGCTTTCTGTGAAACTACTCTGTTGTCATCTTAACTCCTCTCACTAAGTTAAACCTTTCCTTATGTTGAGTCATCTTATAACCCTGTGTATGTTTAGCGTTTGATGGGACATTCGGGAGCACTTTGGGACTTACGCTGAAAAGGGAAATATGTTCAGACCGAAACTGGAGAGAAGTTTTCCGATAAACTGCTTTGTGACTTTTGCATTCCACTCACAGTGTTATACCTCTATTCTCATACTGCGTTGGGGAAACCATTTTGGAGAAACAGGTACAAGTGATATTCGGGAGCATGTTGATGCTGATGATGAAAAGCGAAAGAGCCTCAGACAAAACCTGGAAAGAAGCTTTCTAGGAAACTACTCTGTGATATGTGTAATCATCTCACATAGATAAAGGTTTCCTTACATTACACAGCTTGAAAACTGTCATGGACGGATCCATGAAGGGACTTTTGGGAGCACACTCAGGACTATTTTGTAAAAGGAAATATCTTCAGATAAAAAGTGGAAATAAGCTTTCTGTGAATCTCCTTTTTTCTATGTTTATTCTTCTCTCATATATGAAGCTTTCTTTACATTATGCAGATTGCAAACTCCCTCGTGGATGGATCCATGAAGGGATGTTTGGGATCACATTCCAGCCAATGGTCAAATAGGAAATATAGTCAGATTAAAACTGTAGAGAGGGTTTCTGAGAAATTGCTTGGTGATGTGTGCATTCCACTCAGGGAGTTTTCATGTTCTTCTCATAAGGCACAGTTGAACACTGTTCCTGTAAAACCAAAAGAGTGATACTCAGAGCACATTGAAGACTAGGGCTAAAAGGGAAATATCGTCCAATAAAAAACAGAAAGAAGCACTCGAATAAACTGCTCTCTGACGTGCCCATTCTTTTCACAGGGTTAAAGCTTACTCTACATTTCCCAGTTTGAAAGTCGGCCTCTGAGGGTTCTGCGAAGGGACAGTAAATGGCAACCGGAGGCCTGTGTAGAGCAAGGAAATGACTCCCATCGAAAACTGGAGAGAAGCTTTCTGTGCAACTCTTCTGTGAGGTTTGTATTCATCTCAAAGGGTTAAATTATTCTTTGGATTAAGCAGTTTGAAATCACTGTTTCTGTGGAATCTGAGAAAGGACATTGGGAGACTCTCTTTAGAATATCCTGAGAAATGGGGTTTTCTAAGTATACAATCATGTCATCTGCAAACAGAGACAATTTGAACTTCTTCTTTTCCTAACTGAATACCATTTATTTCTTTCTCTTGCCTGATTGGCCTAGCCAGAACTTCCAGCACTATTTTGAATAGGGGCGGTGAGAGAGGGCATCCTTGTCTTGTGCCAGTGTTCAAAGGGAATTTTTCCAGTTTTTGCCCATTCAGTATGATATTGTCTGTGGGTTTGTCATACATAGGTCTCATTATTTTGAGGTACGTTCCATCAATACCGAATTTATTGAGCGTTTTTAGCATGAAGAGTTGTTGAATTTTGTCAAAAGTCTTTTCTGCATCTATTGAGATAATCATGTGGTTCTTGTCTTTGTTTCTTTTTATATGCTGGATTACATTTATTGATTTGGAATGTTGAACCAGCCTTGCATCCCAGGGATGAAGCCCACTTGATCATGGTGGATAAGCTTTTTGATGTGCTGCTGAATCCGGTTTGCCAGTATTTTATTGAGGATTTTTGCATCGATGTTCATCAGGGAGATTGGTCTAAAATTCTCTTTTTTTTGTTGTGTCTCTGCCAGGCTTTGGTATCAGGATGATGTTGACCTCATAAAATGAGTTAGGGAGGATTCCTTCTTTTTCTATTGCTTGGAAAAGTTTCAGAAGGAATGGTACCAGCTCCTCCTTGTACCTCTGGTAGAATTCAGCTGTGAATCCATCTGGTCCTGGCCTTTTTTTCGTTGGTAGGCTATTAATTATTGCCTCAATTTCACAGCTTGCTATTGGTCTATTTAGGGATTCAACTTTTACCTGATTTAGTCTTGGAAGAGTGTAAGTGTCCAGGAAATTATCCATTTCTTCTAGATTTTCTAGTTGATTTGCGTAGATGTGTTTATAGTATTCTCTGACGGTAGTTGGTATTTCTGTGGGGTCAGTGGTGACATCCCCTTTATCATTTTTATTGTGTCTATTTGATTCTTCTCTCTTTTCTTCTTTATTAGTCTTGCTAGCGGTCTGTCAATTTTGTTGATCTTCTCAAAAAACCAACTTATGGATTCATTGATTTTTTGGAGGGTTTTTTGTGTCTCTATCTCTTACAGTTCTGCTCTGATCTTAGTTATTTCTTGCCTTCTGCTAGCTTTTGAATGTGTTTGCTCTTGCTTTTCTAGTTCTTTTATTTGTGATGTTAGAGTGTCAATTTTAGATCTTTCCAGCTTTCTCTTGTGGGCATTTAGTGCTATAAATTTCCCTCTACACACTGCTTTAAATGTGTCCCAGAGATTCTGGTATGTTGTATCTTTGTTCTCATTGGTTTCAAAGAACATCTTTATTTCTGCCTTCATTTCGTTATGTACCCAGTAGTCATTCAGAAGCAGGTTGTTCAGTTCCATGTAGTTGAGCGGTTTTGACTCAGTTTCTTAGTCCTGAGTACTAGTTTGATTGCACTGTGGTCTGAGAGACAGTTTGTTATAATTTCTGTTCTTTTACATTTGCTGAGGAGTGCTTTACTTCCAATTATGTGGTCAATTTTGGAATAAGTGTGATGTGGTGCTGAGAAGAATGTGTATTCTGTTGATTTGGGGAGGAGAGCAACATCATCAAAGTTTCAGGATACAAAATTAATGTGCAAAAGTCACAAGCATTCTTATACACCAGTAACAGACAATCAGAGAGCCAAATCAGGAATGAACTTCCATTCACAATTGCTTCAAAGAGAATAAAATATCTAGGAATCCAACTTACAAGGGATGTAAAGGACCTCTTCAAAGAGAACTACAAACCACTGCTCAGTGAAATCAAAGAGGACACAAACAAATGGAAGAACATACCATGCTCATGGATAGGAAGAATAAATATCGTGAAAATGGTCACACTGCCCAAGGTTATTTATACATTCAATGCCATCCCCATCAAGCTACCAATGAGTTTCTTCACAGAATTGGAAAAAACTGCTTTAAAGTTCATATGGAACCAAAAAAGAGCCCACATTGCCAATACAATCCTAAGTCAAAAGCACAAACCTGGAGGCATCACGCTACCTGACTTCAAACTATACTACAAGGCTACAGTAACCAAAAGAGCATGGTACTGGTACCAAAACAGAGATATAGACCAATGGAACAGAACGGAGCCCTCAGAAATAATACCACACAACTACAGCCGTCTGATCTTTGACAAACCTGAGAGAAACAAGAAATGGGGAAAGGATTCCCTGTTTAATAAATGGTGCTGGGAAAATTGGCTAGCCATAAGTAGAAAGCTGAAACTGGATCCTTTCCTTAATCCTTATATGAAAATTAGTTCAAGATGGTTTAGAGACTTAAATATTAGACCTAATGCCATAAAAATCCTAGAAGAAAACCTAGGTAGTATCATTCAGGACATAAGCATGGGCAAGAACTTCATGTCTAAAACACCAAAAGCAACAGCAACAAAAGACAAAATTGACAAATGGGATCTAATTAAACTAAAGAGCTTCTGCACAGCAAAAGAAAATACCATCATAGTGAACAGGCAGCCTACAGAATGGGAGAAAATTTTTGCAATCTACCCATCTGACAAAGGGCTGATATCCAGAATCTACAAAGAACACAAACAAATTTACAAGAAAAACACAAACAACCCATCAAAAAGTGGGCAAAGGATATGAACAGACATTTCTGAAAAGAAGGCATTCATACAGCCAAGAGACACATGAAAAAATTCTCATCATCACTCGCCATCAGAGAAATGCAAATCAAAACCACAATGAGGTACCATCTCACACCAGTTAGAATGGCAATCATTAAAAAGTCAGGAAACAACAGGTGTTGGAGAGGATGTTGAGAAATAGGAACACTTTTACACTGTTGATGGGATTGTGAACTAGTTCAACCATTATGTAAAAGAGTATGGGAATTCCTCAAGAATCTAGAACTAGATGTACCATATGACCCAGCCATCCCACTAGTGGGTATATACCCAAAGGATTGTAAATCATGCTCCTATAAAGATATATGCACACGTATGTTTATTGCGGCACTATTCCCAATAGCAGAGACTTGGAATCAACCCAAATGTCCATCAGTGACAGACTGGATTAAGAAAATGTGGCACATATACACCATGGAATACTATGCAGCCATAAAAAAGGATGAGTTTGCATCCTTTGTAGGGACTTGGATGCAGCTGGAAACCATCATTCTTAGCAAACTATCACAAGAACAGAAAATCAAACACCACATGTTCTCACTCATAGGTGGGATCTGAACAATGAGTTCACTTGGACTCGGGAAGGGGAACATCAAACACCGTGGCCTATCATGGGGAGGGCAGAGGTGGGAGGGATTGCATTGGGGAGTTATACCTGATATAAATGATGAATTGATGGGTGCTGACGAGTTGATGGGTGCAGCACACCAACATGGCAAAAGTGTACATATGTAACAAACCTGCACATTATGCACATGTACCCTAGAATTTAAAGTATGATAAAAAAAATAAAATAAAATAAAATTATAAAAAAATTAAATTAAATTTAAAAAAAAGAAAAAAGAATATCCTGAAAAAGAAATAACCTCAGAGAAACTAGAAGGAAGCTTTCTGTGAAACTGCTCTGTGTCATGTGAATTCTGCTGACACAAACTTAAGCTTCTCTTTTCATTGAGCGGTATCATAACAGTGTTTCTGTTTAGACTGCGAAGGGATATTCAGGAGCGATTTGACGGTTACAGTGAGAATCGAAACGCCTTCAGATAGAAACTGGAGAGAAGCTTTCTGACGAGTTGCTTTGTGACATGTGCATTCCACTCTCAGAAATATATCTTTCTTCTCCTAGAAGATTCTGGAATCCCCTTTGGAGAACAAGCTACCAAGAGACACTCGGGAGTATAGGGATGGCTATGGTGTAAAAGAAAATATCGTCAGACAAAACTGGAAAGAATATTTCTGTGAAACTGCTTCGTGTTAGATATATCTATTCACCTACCATAGTTCCAACCTTTGTTATATTACGCAGTTTGGAAACTCTGTCATGCATGAATCCGCGAAGGGACATTCAGGAGCACATTCAGGCCTACGGTGAAAGAGGAGATATCTTCAGAAAAAACTGGATAGAAGCTTTCTGAGAAAATACTTGTGATGTAAGCATTCCACTTAGGGAGTTATACCTCTTTTCTCACAAGGTAGTGTTTAAACACTGTTCCTGTGTAACCGAAAAATTGATATTTCGGAGTGCGCTGAGGACTGTGGCAAATAGTGAAATATACTGAAATAAAATCGAGGAAGAAGCATTCCAAGATTCTCCTCCCTTATATGTGCATTCACTTCACAGTATTTACGCTTTATATATGTTGCCCTGTTTCAAAATTCTGTCTTTGAAGAATCTGTGAAGGGATATTTCCTGACGTCGGGAGGCTTGTGGTAAGCAAGGAAACATCTTCCGATGAAACCTGCAGAGTAACTTTCTGAAGAACTGCTTTGTGATGTTTGTATTCGTCTCATAGATTTAAACCGTTCTTTGCATTGAGCAGATTGAAATCACTGTTTTTTTTTGAATGTGAGGAAGGACATTTTGGAACAATCCTTTGAACCTGGAGAAAGAAGTACCCTCAGCTAAAATCCAGAAGGAAGCTTTCTGTGAAACTACTCTGTGTCATCTTAATTCTTCTCACTCAGTTAAGCCTCTCCTTACATTGAGTTGTTTTATAACCCTGTGTATGTTTAGCATGTGATGGGACATTCGGGAGCACTTTAAGGCTCACGGTGAAAAAGGAAATATGTTCAGACCGAAACTGGAGAGAAGCTTTCCGAGGAACTGCTTTGTGACGTGTTCATTTCACTCACAGTGTTATACCTCTCTTCTCATACAGCGTCGGGGAAACCCTTTTGGAGAAACAGGTACCAAGTGATATTTGGGAGCATGTTGATGCTGACGGTGAAAAGGGAAATAGCCTCAGTGAAAATCTGGAAAGAAAATTTCTAGGAAACTATTCTGTGATATGTGTAATCATCTCACATAGATAAAGGTTTTCTTATATTACACAGCTTGGAAACTGTCATGGATGGATCCACGAAGGAACTTTCGGGAGCACACTCAAGACTATGGTGAAGAAGGAAATATCTTCAGATAAAAACTGGAAAGAAGCTTTCTGTGAATCTACTTTTTTCTATGTTTGTTCTTCTCACATAGATGAAACTTTCTTTACATTTCACAGCTTGGAAACTGCTTCGTGGATGGATCCACGAAGGGATATTTGGGATCACCTTTAGGCCTATGATCAAACAGGAAAT
Organism: Piliocolobus tephrosceles; assembly: GCF_002776525.5. Lineage (NCBI taxonomy): Eukaryota > Metazoa > Chordata > Mammalia > Primates > Cercopithecidae > Piliocolobus > Piliocolobus tephrosceles. Next base: position 42,620 of record NW_022312528.1, on the reverse strand, counting down.
ATAGTCAGATAAAAACTGGAGAGAAACTTTCTGAGAAAGTGCTTGGTGATGTGTGCATTCCACTCAGGGAGTTTTCATGTTCTTCTAATAAGGCACAGTTTGAACACTGTTCTTTTAAAACAAAAAGAGTGATATTCGGAGCACATTGAAGACTATGACAAAAAATGAAATGTCATCCAATTAAAAAGAGAAAGAAGCACTCGAAGAAACTGCTCTCTGACATGCCCGTTGTTTTCAGAGGGTTAAAGCTTACTCTACATTTCCCAGTTTGAAAGTCGGTCTTTGAGGGTTCTGCCAAGGGATAGTAAGTGGCAACCAGAGGCCTGTGTCGAGCAAGGAAATGTTTCCCATCGAAAACTGGAGAGAAGCTTTCTGCACAACTCTTTTGTGATGTTTGTATTCCACTCAAAGAGTTAAATCATTCTTTGGATTGAGCAGTTTGAAATCACAGTTTCTGTGGAATCTGAGAAAGGAAATTTGGAGAAGCTCTTTAGAATATCCTGACAAAGAAATATCCTCGGAGAGAAACCAGAAGGAAGCTTTCTGTGAAACTGCTCTGTGTCACGTGTGTCAGGAGTTATACCTCTTTTCTCACAAGGCAGTGTTTAAACACTGCCTTGTGTAACCGAAAAAGTGATACTTCACAACGCATTGAGGACTATGGTAAATAGTGAAATATCCTGAAATAAAATCGAGAAAGAAGCGTTCCAAGAATCTGCTCTCTTATATGTGCATTCACTTCACAGAATTTACGAATACTCTATGTTGTCCAGTTTCGAAATTCTGTCTTTGAAGAATCTGTGGATATTTGGAGATGCTCTTTAGAATATACTGAAAAAGAAATAACCTCAGAGAGAAACCAGAATGAAGCTTTGTGTGAAACTGTTCTGTGTCACGTGAATTCTGCTCACACAGTTAAGTTTCTCTTTTCATTGAGCAGTACCATAACACTGTTTTTGTTTAGACTGCGAAGGGATATTCAGGAGCGATTTGAGGATAATGATGAGAAAAGAAACTTCTTCAGATAGAAACTGGAGAGAAGCTTTCTCAGGAGCTGCTTTGTGACATGTGTATTCCACTCACAGAAATATACCTTTCTTCTCCTAGAGGATTCCAGAATCCCTTTGGAGAGAAAGCTACCAAGAGACATTCAGGAGTATAGGGACAGCTATGGTGAAAAAGAAAATATCCTCAGACAAACCTGGAAGGAAGATTTCTGGGAAACTGCTTCGTGTTAGATATATATATTCATCTCGCATAGTTCAAACCCTTCTTATATTATGCAGTTTGGAAACACTGTCATGCAAGAGTCCATGGAGTGCCATTCGGGAGCACATTCAGGCCTACGGTGAAAGAGGAGATATCTTCAGATAAAAACTGGATAGAAGCCTTCTGAGAAACTACTTGTGATGTATGCATTTCGCTCAGTGAGTTATACGTCTTTTCTCACAAGGCAGAGTTTAAATACTGTTCCTGTGCAACCGTAAAGGTGATGTTTCAGAACGCATTGAGGACTATGGCAAATAGTAAAATATACTGAAATAAAATCGAGAAAGAATCATTCCAAGAATCTGCTCTCTCTTATGTGCATTCACATCACAGAATTTGTGCTTACTCTATGTTGCCCAGTTTCGAAATTCTGTCTTTGAAGAATGTGTGAAGCAATATTTAGTGACACCTGGAGGCTTGTGGTGAGCAAGGAAACATCTTCCGATGTAACCTGCAGAGTGAGTAACTTTCTGAGCAACTGCTTTGCGATGTGTGATTTCATCTCATAGATTTAAAACATTCTTTGGATTGGGCAGATTGAATTCACTGTTTTTGTGGAATCTGAGGAAGGACATTTGGGAATGATCCTTAGGACATGGAGAAAGAAATATCCTCAGGTAAAATCCAGAGGGAAGCTTTCTGTGAAACTGCTCTGTGTCACGTGAATTCTGCTCACACAAAGTTAAGATTCTCTTTTCTTTGAGCAGTATCATAACTCTGTTTTTATTTAGACTGTGAAGGGATATTCAGAAGCAATTTGAGGGTTAAGGTGAGAAAGGAAACGTCTTCATATAGAAACTGGAGAGAAGCTTTCTGACGAGCTTCTCTCCAGTTTCGGTCTGAACATATTTCCTTTTTCACCATAAGCCTCAAAGTGCTCCCGTAATGGACGGATCCATGAAAGGACCTTCGGGAGCTCATTGAGGACTATGGTGAAAAAGGAACTATCTTCAGATAAAACCTGGAAAGGAGCTTTCTATGAATCTGCTTTTTCCAATGTTTATTCATCTGACATAGATGAACCTTTATAAATTAACCAGCTTGGAAAATCCCTCGTGGATGGACCCACGAAGCGATATTTGGGATCGCATTAGGGCCTATCGTGAAATACGAAATATAGTCAGATAAAAACTGGAGAGAAGCATTCTGAGAAACTGCTTGGTGATGTGAGCATTCCACTCACGGAGTTATAACATCCTTCTCATAAGGCACAGTTTGAACACTGTTCCTGTAAAACCAAAAGAGTGATATTCGGAGCACATTGAAGACTATGGCAAAAAAGTGAGGTGGCGCCCAATAAAAAACAGGAAGAAGCACTCAAAGAAACTGGTCTCTAACATGTCTATTCTTTTCACAGGGATACAGCATACTCTACATTTCCCAGTTTGAAAGTTGGTCTTTGAGGGTTCTGCGAAGGGACAGTAAGTGACAACTGGAGGCCTGTGTTGAGCAAGGAAATGTCTTCCATCGAAAATTGGAGAGAAGCTTTCTGTGCAACTGTTTTGTGATGTTTGTAATCACCTCAAAGAGTTAAATCGTTCTTCGGATTGAGCAGTTTGAAATCACTGTTTCTGTGGAATCTGAGAAAGGTCATTTGGAAATGCTCTTTAGAATATCCTGAAAAAGAAATAATCTCAGACAGAACACAGAAGGAAGCTTTCTGTGAATCTGCTCTGTGTCACATGAATTCCGCTCAAACAGTTAAGCTTCTCTTTCATTGAGTAGTATCATAACACTGTTTTTGTTTAGTCTGAGAAGGGATATTAAGGAGCACTTTGAGACTCATGTTTAGAAAGGAAACATCTGCAGATAGAAACTGGAGAGAAGCTTGCTAAGGAGTTTCTTTGTGACGTGTGCATTCCTCTCACAGAAATATACCTTTCTTCTCTGAGAGGATTCCGGAATCCCTTTTAGAGAAAAAGCTACCAAGAGACATTCGGGAGTATAGTGATGGCTATGGTGAAAGAGCAAGTATCCTCAGACAAAAACTGGACAGAAGATTTCTGTGAAACTGCTTTGTGTTAGATATATTTATTTACCTCGCATAGTTAAAACTTTTCTTACTTTTCTTATATTAAACAGTTTTGAAACTACATCATGCACGGATCTGTGAAGGGACATTCGGGAGCACATTCAGGACTACGTTGAAAGAGGAGATGTCTTCAGATAAAAACTGGATGGAAGCTTTCTGAGAAACTATTTTGTGATGTACGTGTTCCACTCAGGGAGTTATACCTATTTTGTCACAAGGCAGCATTTGAACACTGTTTCTGTGAAACCAAAAAGCTGACATTTCGGAGCGCATTGAGGACTATGGAAAATAGTGAAATATACTGAAATAAAATGGAGGAAGAAGCATTCCAAGAATCTGCTCTCTCATATGTGCATTCAGTTCACAGAGTAATGCTTACTCTATGTTAATGGGTATGCTAAGTTAACCCTTAATCTATTATGCCCAGTTTCGAAACTCTGTCTTTGAAGAATCTGTGAAGGGATATTTAGTGACACCCGGAGGCTCGTGGTGAGCAAGGAAACGTCTTCCATTGAAACCTGCAGAGAAACTTTCTGAGCAACTGCTTTGTGATGTGTGTATTCGGCTCAAAGAGTTAAATCATTCTTTGGATTGAGCAGCTTTAAATCACTGTTTTTGTGGAATCGTAGCAGGGACATTTGGCAACAATCCTTAGAATATGGAGAAAGAAATATACTCAGGTAAAATCACGAAGGAAGCTTTCTGTGTAACTGCTCTGTGTCGTCTTAATTCCTCTGGCTCAGTTAAGCCTCTTTGTTCATTGAACAGTTTTCTAACCCTGTGTATATTTAAGGTGTGGTTGGATATTCGGGAGCACTATGAAGTTTACGGTGAAAAAGAAAATATGTTCAGACAGAAAGTGGAGAGAAGCTTTCTGAGGAACTACTTTGTGATGTGTGCATTCCACTTACAGTATTATACCTCTCTTCTCATATAGTGTCGGGGAAACCCTTTTGGAGAAACAGGTACCAGGTGATATTCGGGAGCATGTTGATGCCGATGGTGAAAAGAGAAATAGCCTCAGACAAAAATTGGAAAGAAGCTTTTTAGGAAAGTTCTCTGTGATATGTGTAATCATCTCACATAGATAAAGCTTCCTTTACATTACGAAGCTTGGAAACTGTCATGGAAAAATCCACGAAGGGACGTTCGGTAGCACATTCAGGACTATGGTGAAAAAGGAATTATCTTCAGATAAAAACTGAAAAGAAGCTTTCTGTGAATCTGCTTTTTGCTGTGTTTATTCGTCTCACATAGATGAAGCTTTCTTTACATTACACAGCTGGGAAACTTCCACGTGGATGGGTCCGCGCAGGGATATGTGGTATCACATTCTTGCCTATGGTGAAATAGGAAATATATTCAGATAAAAACTGGAGAGAAGCTTTCTGAAAAACTGCTTGGTGATGTGTGCATTCCACTTAGGGAGTTATAACGTTTTTCTCATAAGGCAGTTTGAACACTGTTCCTGTACATCGAAAAGAGTGGTAGTGGGAGCACATTGAAGACTATGGCAAAAAGTGAAATGTCTTCCAATAAAAAACAGAAAGAAGCACTCAAAGAAACTGCTCTCTGGCATATTCATTCTTTTCACAGGGTTAAAGCTTACTCTACATTTCCCAGATAGAATGTCGGTGTTTGAGGGTTCTGTGAATGGATAGTAAGTGGCAACCAGAGGCCTGTGTCGAGCAAGGAAATGCCTTCCATCGAAAATTGGAGAGAAGCTTTCTGCGCAACCTTTTTTGATATTTGTATTCATCTCATAGAGTTAAATCATTCTTTGGATTGAGCAGTTTGAAATCACTGTTTCTCTGGAATCTGAGAAAGGACATTTGGAAACGCTCTTTGGAATATCCTGAATAACAAGTAACCTCACAGAGAAACCAGAAGGAATGATTCTGGGAAACTGCTCTGTGTCACTTGAATTCCACTCAAACAGTTAAGCTTGTTTTTGTTTAGTCTGTAAAGGGATATTTATGAGCACTTTGAGGCTTACGGTGAGAAAGGAAATATCTTCAAATAGAAACTGGAGAGAAGCTTCCTGAGGAGCTGCTTTGTGACATGTGCATTCCACTCGCAGAAATATACTTTTCTTCTCCTAGAGGATTTCGGAATTCCTTTTGGAGAAAAAGCTACCAAGGGACATTCGGGAGTATAGGGACGGCTATGGTGATAAAGGAAATATCCTCAGACCAAAACTGGAAAGAAGATTTCTGTGAAACTGCTTTATGTGAGATATATCTATTCATCTCGCATAGCTCAAACCTATTTTATATTACACAGTTTGGAAACTCCATCATGCACGAATCCATGAAGGGAGATTTGGGAGCACATTGAGGCCTATGGTGAAAGAGGAGATATCTTCAGATAAATGCTGGATAGAAGCTTTTTGAGAAACTACTTGTGATGCATGCATTCTGCTCAGGGAGTTATACCTCTTTTCTCACAAGACAGGGTTTAAACACTGTTCCTGGGTAACTGAAAAAGTGATATTTCGGAGCACATTGAGGACTATGGCAAATAGTGTGAAATATACTGAAATAAAATCGAGAAAGAAGCATTCCAAAAATCTGCTCTCTGATATATGTATTCACTTCACTGAATTTACGCTTCTTATGTGTTGCCCAGTTTCGAAATTCTGTCTTTGAAGAATCTGTGAAGGGATATTTAGTGACGTCCGGAGGCTTGTGGTGAGCAAGAAAACATCTTCTGATGAAACCTTCACAGTAATTTTCCGAGGAACTGCTTTGCAATATGTGTATTCGTCTAATAGATTTTAAACCGTTCTTTGGATTGAGCAGATTGAAATCACTGTTTTTGTGGAATCTGAGGAAGGACATTGGGGAACGATCCTTAGAATATGGAGAAAGAAATATCCTCAGTTAAAATCCAGAAGGAAATTTTCTGTGAAGCTACTCTGTGTCGTCTTAATTCCTCTCACTTAGGTAAGCCTCCCCTTACGTTGAGTAGTTTTATAACCCTGTGTATGTTTAGCATGTGATGAGACGTTCAGGAGCACTTTGAGGCTTACGGTGAAAAAGGAAATATGTTCAGACCGAAAGTGTAGGGAAGCTTTCCGAGGAACTGCTTTGTGATGTATGCAATCCAGTCACAGTGTTATACCTCTCTTCTCATACAGCGTCGGGGAAACCCTTTTGGAGAAACAGATACCAATTGATATTTGGGAGCATGTTGATGCCGATGATGAAAAGGGAAATAGTCTCAGACAAAACGTGGAAAGAAGCTTTCTAGGAAACTACCCTCTGATATGTGTAATCATCTCACATAGATAAAGGTTTCCTTACATTACACAGCTTGAAAACTGTCATGGACGGATCCACGAAGGGACTTTCGGGAGCACACTCAGGACTATGGTGAAGAAGGAAATATCTTCAGATAAAAACTGAAAAGAAGCTCTCTGTGCATATGCTTTTTCTATGTTTATTCCTCCCACATATATGAAGCTTTCTTTACATTACACAGCCTGGAATCTCCCTCGTGTATGGATCCACGAAGGGATATTTGGGATCACATTCGGGCCTATGGTCAAAGAGGAAATATAGTCAGATAAAAACTGGAGAGAAGCTTTCTGAGAAACTGCTTGGTGATGTGTGCATTCCACTCAAAGATATTTAATGTTCTTCTCATAAGGCACAGTTGAACACTGTTGCTGAAAAACCAAATGAGTGATATTCAGAGCACATTGAAGACTATGGCAAAAAGTGAAATGTCGTCCAATAAAGAACAGAAAGAAGCACTCGAAGAAACAGCTCTCTGACATGCCTATTCTTTTCACAGGGTTAAAGCTTACTATACATTTCCCAGTTTGAAAGACGGCCTCTAAGGGTTCTGTGAAGGGATAGTAAGTGGCAACCAGAGGCCTGTGTTGAGCAAAGAAATGTCTCCCATCGAAAACTGGAGAGAAGCTTTCTGCGCAACTCTTTTGTGATGCTTGTATTCATCTCAAAGAATTAAATCATTCTTTGAATTGAGCAGTTCGAAATCGCTGTTTCTGTGGAATATGATAAAGGACATTGGGAGACGCTCTTTAGAATATCCTGAAAAAGAAATAACCTCAGACTGAAACCAGAGAGAAGCTTTCTGTGAAACTGCTCTGTGTCACG
>NW_022312528.1:0-35185 GCF_002776525.5 Piliocolobus tephrosceles | reverse complement strand
TTTTTAGAATATCCTGAAAAAGAAATAACCTAAGACTGAAACCAGAGGAAGCTTTCTGTGAAACTGCCCTGTGTCACTTGAATTCCGCTCACACAAATTTAAGCTTCTCTTTTCATTGAGTAGTATCATAACACTATTTCTGTTTAGACTGTGAAGGGATATTCAGGAGCCATTTGAGGGTTATGGTGAGAAAGGAAACGTCTTCAGATAGAAACTGGAGAGAAGCTTTCTAAGGAGCTGCTTTATGACGTGTGCATTCCACTCACAGAAATACACCTTTCTTCTCCTAGAGGATTCCAGAATCCCTTATTGAGAAAAAGCTACTAAGAGACATTCAGGAGTTTAGGGACGGCTATGGTGAAAAAGGAAATATCCTCATACAAAACTGGAAAGAAGATTTCTGTGAAACTGCTTCGTGTTAGATATATCTATTCATCTCGCATACTTCAAACCTTCCTTATATTACACAGTTTGGAAACTCCCTCATGCACGAATCCATGAAGGGACATTTGGGAGCACATTCAGGCCAATGGTGAAAGAGGAGATATCTTCGGATAAAAACTGGATAGAAGGTTTCTGAGAAACTACTTGTGATGTATGCATTCCGCTCAGGGAGTTATACTTCTTTTCTCACAGGGCAGTGTTTACACACTGTCCCTATGTAACCAAAAAAGTGATACTTCGGAGCGCATTGAGGACTGTGGCAAATAGTTAAATATACTGCAATAAAATCGAGAAAGAAGCGGTCCAAGAATCTGCTCTCAGATATGTGCATTCACTTCACAGAATTTATGCTTAAACTATGCTGGCCAGTTTTGAAATTCTGTTTTTGAAGAATCTGTGAGGGATATTTAGTGACGCAAGAAGGCTTGTGGTGAGCAAGGAAACATCTTCTGATGAAACCTTCAGAGTGAATTTCTGAGCAACTGCTTTGTGATGTTTGTATTTGTCTCATAGATTTAAATTGATCTTTGGATTGAGCAGATTGAAATCACTGTTTTTGAGGAATCTGACGAAGGACATTTGGGAACGATCCTTAGAACATGGAGAAAAAAATATTCTCAGGTAAAATCCAGAAGGAAGCTTTCTGTGAAACTACTCTTCCTCATCTTAATGCCTCTCTCTCAGTTAATCCTGTCTTTTATAACAGGGTTATAAAACTACTCAATGTAGTTTTATAACCTACTACATTGAGTAGTTTTATAACCCTGTGTATGTTTAGTGTGTGATGGGATATTCGGGAGCACTTTGAGGCTTACGGTGAAAAAGGAAATATGTTCAGACCGAAACTGGAGAGAAGCATTCCAAGGAACTGCTTTGTGACGTCTGCATCCACTCACAGTGTTATACCTCTCTCCTCATACAGTGTCAGGGAAACCCTTTTGGAGAAACAGGTACCAAGTGATATTCGGGAGCATGTTGATGCCGATAATGAAAAGGGAAATAGCCTCAGACAAAACCTGGAAAAAAGCTTTGTAGGAAACTACTCTGTGATATATGTAATCATCTCACAGAGATAAAGGTTTCCTTACATTACACAGCTTGAAAACCGTAATGGACAGATCCACGAAGGGCCTCTCGGGAGCATGCTCAGGAATATGGTGAAAAAGAAAATATCCTCAGATAAAAACTGGAAAGAAGCTTTCTGTGAATCTGCTTTATTTTCTGCTTATTCTCCTCCCATAGACGAAGCTTTCTTTACATTACACAGCTTGGAAACTCCCTCATGGATGCATCCACGAAGGGATATTTGGGATCACATTCGGGCCTATTTTCAAATAAGAAATATAGTCAGATGAAAACTGGAGAGAAGGTTTCGGAGAAACTGGTTGGTGATGTCTGCATTCCACTCAGGGAGTTTTCATGTTCTTCCCATAAGGCACAGTTTGAACACTGTTCCTGTAAATCCAAAAGAGTGATATTTGGAGCACATTGAAGACTATGGCAAAAACTGAAATGTCATCCAATAAAAAACAGAAAGAATCATTCGAGGAAACTGCTCTCTGACATGCCCATTCTTTTCACAGAGCTAAAGCTTACTCTACATTTCCCAGTTTGAAAGTCGGCCTCTGAGGGTTTTGTGAAGGGATAGTAAGTGGCAACCGGAGGCCTGTGTCAAGCAAGGAAATGCTTCCCATCGAAAATTGGAGAGAAGCTTTCTGTGCAATTCTTTTTTGATGTTTTTATGCATCTCAAAGGGTTAAATCATTGTTTGGATAGAGCAGTTTGAAATCACTGTTTCTGTGGAATCTGAGAAAGGACATTTGGAGACGCTCTATAGAATATCCTGAAAAATAGATAACGTCAGAGAGAAACCAGAAGGAAGCTTTCTGTGAACCTGCTCTCTGTCACGTGAATTCCACTCACACAGTTAAGCTTCTCTTTTCACAGAGCAGCATCATAACACTGTTTATGCTTAAACTGTGAAGGGATATTCAGGAGCGATTTGAGGGTTATGGTGAGAAAGGTAACGTCTTTAGATAGAAACTGGAAAGAAGCTTTCTGAGGAGCTGCTTTTTGACGGGTGCATTCCACTCACAGAATTATACCTTTCTTCTCATAGAGGATTCCGGAATCCCTTTTGTAGAAAAAGCTACCAAGAGACATTCAGGAGTACAGGGACAGCTATGGTGAAAAGGAAATATCCTCAGACAAAACTGGAGAGAAGATTTGTGTGAAACTGCTTCACATTAGATATATCAATTCATCTCGCATAGTTCAAAACTTTCTTATATTATGTAGTTTCGAAACTTTGTCATGCATGAATCCATGAAGGGACATTTGGGAGCACTTTCAGGTCTACGGTGAAAGAGAAGATATCTTCATATAAAAATTGGATAGAAGCTTTCTGAGAAACTACCTGTGATGTATGCATTCCGCTCAGGGAGTTATGCATCTTTTCTCACAAGGTAGTGTTTAAACACTGTGCCTTTGTAAAAGAAAAAGTGATATTTCAGAGCGCATTGAGGACTATGGCAAATAGTGAAATATACTGAAATAAAATGGAGAAAGAAGCGTTCGGAGAATCTGCTCTCAAATATGTGAATTCACTTCACAGAATTTATGCTTACTCTATGTTGCCCAGTTTCGAAATTCTGTCTTTGAAGAATCTGTGAAGGGATATTTTTAGTCATGCCCGGAGGCTTCTGGTGAACAAGGAAACATCTTCCGATCAAATCTGCAGAGTAGCTTTCTGAGCAACTGCTTTGCGATCCGTGTATTTATCTCCTAGATTTAAACCGTTCTTTGGATTGAGCAAATTGAAATCACTGTTTTTGTGGAATCTGAGGACTGACATTTGGGAACGATACTTAGGACATGGAGAAAGAAATATCCTCAGGTAAAATCCAGAAGGAAGCTTTCTGAGAAACTACTCTGTGTCATCTTAATTCCTCTTGCTTAGTTAAGCCTCTCCTTACGTTGAGTAGTTTTATAACCATGTGTATGTTTAGCGTGTGATGGCACATTCAGGAGCACTTTGAGTCTTACGGTGATAAAGGAAATTGATTTGCTTTTCTAAAGACCACCAGAGTGGGCACAAAAGAACCAGCGAGCAAGCAAGGGTAGGAGCAAAACTGAAATTTTATTTTGGTCACAAAGCTTCAGGGAAGTAGGTGGGTAGGGAGAGGTCTGTCAGCCTCCAGCAAGGCGGCCGACAGAGTCGCCCGTGGAGCTCACAGACGGAGTTCCTGCAGTCCCAACAGGAGTGGGGAGGCTGGGAAATCCGCACCGCACTCTGCCGAGAGCGGCTTTTCTGGGAGTGGGAGGGCAAGAGGCGGGGCACGCATGTGTCACGGGGTGATCCGCAGGTGCAACCAGCTAAATCTTGGTCTGTTCGGATTGACGTCACCTGGTGCATGCCCAGTTGGTCTGCTCCTTCCCGGGAGTCAGCTGCATTTTCACGTGTGTGGGAAATGTTGGTGATGAAGAACCCAGAAGTGCGCCATCTTACCTGCATTCGTCCAAACAGTCCAACCTTTTATTTGTAATAGTGATAAGGGGCGCTGTGGTCTGTCTGGCTCCTTCCTGCTGTTAAGGGGCGTCGTTAAGGTCAGATCCTATGGTTGGCAATTGGACCTACGGATGAAGAATAAAATAAGGCAGAGTATTAGTATAGGAATGAGGAATGGAAGCATTTGTTGGAATATGGGCAAAACCCAGAACGATTGTCTGGGCAAGGCTGGGGAGTATGAGATAGTTAAGAAAATTTAGTAAGTTTGAGGCAAGTGGGGGAAAGCCAAACTGATTTCCACTGATTGTTTTCGGTAGGGGCCCTTTTTAGCTGGGATTGCGGAACGAGTGCGCAAAGTATTTGTTGGCCACGCAGCAATTAAGGAGTGGAGTTTTTGTGGAGTGCATGGCTTTCCGTCTACTCCTACTACAGAGATGATGGATGGAAGGCTAGGTTCAGAGTAGGATGGTAAAACAGAATAGGTAGCCTCACTGTCGATTAAAAAATTAATTGTCTTACCCGCTACCAGGAGAGTTATCCACAACTCTGCGAGGGTGATGAGGTTCCCCGAGTCTCAGCCCCTACAGTTGTCATCGTCCAGATGTAGGAGCTGGAAGGAGCTCACAGTATCCTAGGAAAGGGGGTCACATGGAGACGTTGCACCTGTTCTCAGGGTGGGGCAATCAGACTTCCAGTGTCTTCCCTGGTGGCAAGCACGGCAGGGGGTTGCTGGTGGACAAGGGTTAGGATATTCATTGGCCCAATGTCCTGTTGCCTTGCACTTATAGCAAGGCTGCGTTGGGGCTCAGGGATGTTGCAGACACCTGTTGGCATAGTGTCCTGTCTTGCCAGACTTATAGCAGGCTCCTTTTGTAGCCTTAGAGTCTGCGGGGTGTGTGTTCTCTGGCCTGGGGTTATGACTGGGCTGTAAAGCCGCTGCTAGGAGCTGAACCTTCTGTTCAAGGCGAGCCTGTCGCTGTGCTTCAGCTGTCTCGTCTCTGGAGTTATAGACCTTAAAGGCTAATTTAACTAGGTCTTGTATTGGTGTCTGAGGACCATCCTCTACCTTTTGAAGTTTCTTTTTACGAATGTCAGGAGCTGATTGAGAAATGAAATAAGATGCCAAAATGGTGGCCTCTGTGGGGGAGGCCGGATCTAACCGGATATATTGGGTTAGAACCTCAGTCAGCCTATTTAAGAATGCAGCTGGATTTTCTTCTGGATTTTCAACTAAATTCCTTTATGTATATGGTAGGATTAGCTGAGAAATCACCTGAACGCTTCTCAATTTTGGAAAGATTGGCCAGTGAAAAAGGGACATGTACTCTGACTACCCCCTCTGCCCCAGCTACCTCTCGCAAAGGTGCTAACACTGTAGGAGGGTGTGGGGCAGGAGTGGGGGTGTTAGCAGGGCACTTAGAGCGGGTGTGGGCAGAGATAGGGGACCCTAGGTGGCTGACTAAGGACGTGGAAGGTGGCACGGGTGCGAGTGGGCTACCAGTCGATGAGGAGCAAGGAGGAGGAGTCTGGGCAGGAAGGGAGGGGGTGGAGAGAGCAGGGAGAGAAGGAGGAGTATAGGGCAGGTCGGGGCGAGAGCATAAGGCCCAAAAGACTTGTATGTAAGTAATTTCGGACCACTTGCTTAGCCACTGGCAGAAATAGCCGAGGTCGATCACGCCACAGTGGAAAGGATAATTAACCGCTTCCTCCAATGGTCTTGTTCTAGCCGTAAGGTTTTTAAATTGGCTAGGAGGCACCCTAAGGGGGTGCTCTTTGAAAATTTGGACTGCGGTTTTCCCATTTCTTTACTCTTTACTTACACAATGGACACAATGGAAATGGAAGTGGATCTCTGCCTGGCTTCAAAGCATCTTTGGAACCAGCAGAGACAGACTGGAGGCTCTTGGAGCCAAGGTGGAGATTACCTTCAGGCAGACATCTCCGCCCCGAACGGGTCTCCCGAGCCACGTGGTGGCTCAAAAGTGGGCCTCTGACCTGTGCAGGATTTTTGGCCGAGGGAGGTAAAGAGGAGACAAGGGCACTTACCCCAGAGAGGCTGTGAGAGTGAGGGAAGTGGGTCTCAGGTCCTGGTCCGTCTGCAGCTTGGGAGCAGGAGATTCCTCAACCCTTACAGGCCTGAGGAGGGGTCTCCTCCCGGGTCTTTGGCACCAACTGATTTGTTTTTCTAAAGACCACCAGAGTGGGCACAAAAGAACCAGTGAGCAGGCAAGGGTAGGAACAACACTGAGAATTTATTTTGGTCACCTAGCTTCAGGGAAGTAGGTGGGTAGGGAGAGGTCTGTCAGCCTCCGGTAAAAGAGGCCAACAGAGTCGCCCGTGGAGCTCTCAGACGGATTTTCTGCTGTCCTGACAGGAGTTGGGAGGCTGGGAAGTCTGTGCCGCCCTGCGCCAGGAGCGGCTTTCCTGTGAGTGGGAGGGCAATAGGCGGGGAACGGTCATGTCGGGGGGTGTTCCGCAGGTGCGACCAGGTAAATCTTGGTCACTTTGAATTGACTTCACCTGATGCATGCCCGGTGGGTCTGCACCTTCCGGGGCGCCGGCTGCATTTTTGCGCGCGTGAGAAAATTTGGTGATGAAGAACCCGGAAGTGCGCCATCTTACCTCCGTTCGTCCAAACAGAAATATGCTCAGACCAAAACTGGAGAGAAGCTCTCCGAGGAACTGCTTTGTGATTTGTGCATTCCACTCACAGAAATATACCTTTCTACTCCTAGAGGATTCCAGAATCCCTTTTGGAGAAAAAGCTACCAAGAGACATTCGGGAGTACAGGGACGACTATGGTGAAAAAGGAAATATCCTCAGACAAAACTGGAGAGAAGATTTCTCTGAAACTGCTTCATGTTAGATATATCTATTCATCTCGTATAGTTCAAACCTTTCTTATATTACGCAGTTTGGAATCTCCGTCATGCACGAATCCGGGAAGGGACATTCGGGAGCACATTCAGGCCTACGGTGAAAGAGGAGATATCTTCACATAAAAACTGGATAGAAGCTTTCTGAGAAAATACTTGTGATGTATGCATTCCGCTCAGGAAGTTATACCTCTTTTCTCACAAGGCAGTGTTTAAACACTGTTCCTGTGTAACTGAAAAAGTGGTATTTCGGAGCGCACTGAGGATTATGGCAAATAGTTAAATATACTGCAATAAAATCGAGAAATTAGCGTTCCAAGAATCAGTTCTCTGATATGTGCATCCACTTCACAGAATTTATGCTTACTCTATGTTGGCCAGTTTCTAAATTCTGTCTTTGAGGAATCTGTGAAGGGATATTTAGTGACGCCCAGAGGCTTGTAGTGAGCAATGAAACACATTCCCAGAAAACCTGCAGAGTAACTTTCTGAGCAACTGCTTTGAGATGGGGGTATTAGTCTCAGATTTAAACCGTTCTTTGGATTGAGCAGATTGAAATCACTGTTTTTGTGTAATCTGAGGAAGGACATTTGGGAACGATCCTTAGAACATGGAGAAAGAAATTTCCTCAGGTAAAATCCATAATTAAATTTTCTGTGAAACTACTCTGTGTCATCTTAATTCCTCTCACTTAGTTAAGCCTCTCCTTACATTGAGTAGTTTTGTAACCCTGTGTATGTTTCGTGTGTGATGGGACATTCTGGAGCACTTTGAGGCTTACAGTGTAAAAGGAAATATGTTCAGAACTAAAGAGTTGGAAGCTTTCCAAGTAACTGCTTTGTGACGTGTGCATTCCACTCACAGTGTTACACTTCTCTCTCATACAGCGTCGGGGAAACCCTTTTGAAGAAACAGGTACCAGCTGATATTCAGGAGCATGTTGATGCCGATGATGAAAAGGGAAATAGCCTCAGACAAACCCTGGAGATAAGCTTTCTAGGAAACTACTCTGCGATATGTGTAATCATCTCACAGAGAAAAAGGTTTCGTTACATTACACAGCTTGAAAACTGTCAGGGACGGATCCACGAAAGGACTTTTGGGAGCACACTCAGGACTGCAGTGAAAAAGGAAATTTCTTCAGATTAAACCTGGAAAGAAGCTTTCTGTGAATCTGCTTTTTCTATGATTACTCTTCTCACATAAATGAAGCTTTCTTTACATTTTGCAGCTTGGAAACTCCCTCCTGGATGGATCCACGAAGGGAAATTTGTGATCACATTCGGGCCTATGGTCAAAGAGGAAATAAAGTCCGATAAAAACTGGAGAGAAGCTTTCTGAAAAACTGAGTGGTGATGTGTGCATTCTTCTCAGGGAGTTTTAATGTTCTTCTCATAAGGCACAGTTTGAACACTGTTCCTGTAAAACCAAAAGAGTGATATTCAGAGCACATTGAAGAATATGGTATAAGTGAAATGAGATCCAATAAAAAACAGAAAGAAGCACTCGAAGAAACTGCTGACATGCCCATTCTTTTCAAAGGGTTAAAGCTTACTCTACATTTCCTAGATTGAATGGTGGCCTCTGAGGTTTCTGCGAAGGGATAGTAAGTGGCAACCGGAGGTCTGTGTCAAGCAAGGAAATGTCTCCCATCGAAAATTGGAAGGAAGCTTTCTGCGCAACTCTTTTATGATGTTTGTGTTCATCTCAAAGAGTTAAATCATTCTTTGGATTGAGCAGTTTGAAATCACAGTTTCTGTGGAATCTGAGAAAGGACATTTGGAGACGCACTTTAGAATATCCTGAAAAAGAAATAACCTCACAGAGAAACCTGAAGGAAGCTTTCTGTGGAACTTCTCTGCATCACGTGAATTCCGCTGACACAGTTACGTTTCTCTTTTCATTGAGCAGTATCATAACACTGTTTTGCTTTAGTCTGCAAAGGGATATTCAGGAGCAATTTGAGGGTTATGGTGAGAAAAGAATCATCTTCAGATAAAAACTGGAGAGAAGCTTTCTGAGGAGCTGCTTTCTGACGTGTGAATAAAACTCACAGAAATATATCTTTCTTCTCATAGAGGATTCCGGAATCCCTTTTGGAGAAAAAAATACCAAGAGAATTTCGGGAGTATAGGGTCGGCTATGGTGAAAAAGGAAATATCCTCAGACAAAACTGGAAAGAAGATTTCTGTGAAACTTCTTCATGTTAGATATATCTTTTCATCTCACATAGTTCAAACCTTTTTATATTACACAGTTTGGAAACACCATCATGCACAAATCCACGAATGGACATTTGGGAGCACATTCACGCCTTTGGTGAAAGAGGAGATATCTTCAGATAAAAATTGTATAGAAGCTTTCTGAGAAACTACTTTTGGTGTATGCATTCTGCTCGGGGTGTTATACCTCATTGCCCACAAGGCAGTGTTTAAACACTGCTCCCGTGTAACTGAAAAACTGATATTTTGGAGCACACTGAGGAGTATGGCAAATAGTGAAATATACTGCAATAAAATAGAGAAAGAAGTGTTCCAAGGATCTGCTCTCTCATATGTGAATTAACTTCACAGAATTTATGCTTACTCTATGTTGCCCAGTTTCGAAATTCTTTCTTTGGAGAATCTGTGAAGGGATATTTAGTGACGCCCGGAGGCTTGTGGTGAGCAAGGAAATATCTTCCGATGAAACCTGTACGGTAACTTTCTGAGCACCTGCTTTGTGATATGTGTATTTGTCTCACAGATTTAAACCGTTCTTTAAATTGAGCAGATTGAAATCACTGTTTTTGTGGAATCTGAGGAAGGACACTTGGGAGCAATCCTTAGAAGATGAAGAAAGAATTATCCTCAGGTAAAATCCAGAAGGAAGCTTTCTGTGAAACTACTATGTGTCATCTTAATTCCTCTCGCTTAGTTAATCCTCACCTTATGTTGAGTAGTTTTATAACACTGTGTTGGTTTAGCGTGTGATGGGACATTCGGGAGCACTTTGAGGCTTACGGTGAGAAAGGAAATAAGTTCAGACCAAAACTGGAGAGAAGTTTTCCGAGGAACTGCTTTGTGACGTGTGCAATCCACTCACAGTGTTATACCTCTCTTCTCATACGGCGTTGGGGAAACACTTTTGGAGAAACAGATACCAAGTGATATTCAGGAGCATGTTGATGCTGATGATGAAAAGGAAAAGAGCCTCAGACAAAACCTGGAAAGAAGCTTTCTTTTAAACTACTCTGTGATATGTGTAATCATCTCACATAGGTAAAGGTTTCCTTACATTACACAGCTTGAAAACCGTAATGGACAGATCCACGAAGGGACTTTCAGGAGCACACTCAGGACTATGGTGAAAAAGGAAATATCTTCAGATAAAAACTGGAAAGAAGCTTTCTGTGAATCTGATTATTTCTATGTTTATTCTTCTCACATAGATGAAGCTTTCCTTACATTACACAGCTTGGAAACTCCCTCGTGGATGGATCCACGAAGGGATATTTGGGATCACATTCAGGCCTATGGTCAAATAGGAAATATATACAGATAAAAACTGGAGAGAAGCTTTCTGAGAAACTGCTTGGTGATGTGTGCATTCCACTCAGGGAGTTTTAATCTTCTTCTCATAAGGCAGTTTGAACACTGTTCCTGTAAAACCAAAAGAGTGATATTTGGAGCACATTGAAGACAATGGCAAAAAGTGAAATGTCATCCAATAAAAAACATAAAGAAGCTCTCGAAGAAACTGCTCTCTGACATGCCCATTCTTTTCACAGGGCTAAAGCTTACTCTACATTTCCCAGTTTGAAAGTTGGCCTTTGAGGTTTCTGCGAAGGGATAGAAAGTGGCAACCGGGGGCCTGTGTAGAGTAAGGAAATATCTCCCTTTGAAAATTGGAGAGAAGCTTTCTGCGCAATCCTTTTGTGATGTTTGTATTCATCTCAAAGAATTAAATCATTCTTTGGATTGAGAAGTTTGTAATCACTGTTTCTGTGGAATCTGAGAAAGGACATTTGGAGATGCTCTTTAGAATATCTTGAAAAAGACACAACCTCAGACAGAAACCAGAGGGAAGCTTTCTGTGAACCTGCTGTATGTCACGTGAATTCCGCTCACACAGTTAAGCTTCTCTTTTCATTGAGCAGTGTCATAACATTGTTTTTGTTTAGACTGCGAAGGGATATTCAGGAGTGATTTGAGGGTTACAGTGAGATAGGAAACGTCTTCAGATAGAAACTAGAGAGAAGCTTTCTGAGGAGCTGCTTTGTGATGTGTGCATTCCCCTCACAGAAATATATCTTTCTTCTACTATAGGATTCCGGAAATCCTTTTAGAGAAAAAGCTACCAAGAGACATTCGGGAGTATATGGACAGCTATGGTGAAAAAGGAAAAATCCTTAGACAAAACTGGAGAGAAGATTTCTGTGAAACTTCTTCATGTTAGATATAACTATTCATCTCGCATATTTCAAACCTTTCTTATATTATGCAGTTTGGAAACTCTGTCATGCATGAATCTGCGAAAGGACATTTGGGAGCACATTCCTGCCTATGGTGAAAGAGGAGTTATCTTCAGATAAAATCTGGAGAGAAGCTTTCTGAGAAACTACTTGTTGTGTATGCATTCCACTCAGGACGTTATACCTCTTTTCTCACAAGACAGTGTGTAAACACAGTTCCTGTGTAACTGAAAAGATATTTAGGAGTGCATTGAGGACTACAGCAAATAGTGAAAGATACTGCAATAATATTGAGAAAAAAAGCGTTCTAAGAATATGCTCTCTGATATGTGCATTCTCTTCAGGGAATTTGTGCTTAGTATATGTTGCCCAGTTTCGAAATTCTTTCTTTGTAGAGTCTGTGAAGGGATATTTAGTGATGCCCGGAGGCTTCTGATGAGCAAGGAAACATCTTCCGATGAATCCTGCAGAGTAACATTCTGAGCAACTGCTTTGCAACGTGTGTATTCATCTCATAGATTTAAAACGTTCTTGGTTTGTGCAGGTTGAAATCACTGTTTTTTTGGAATCTGAGGAAGGACATTTGTGAACGATCATTAGAACATGGAGAAAGAAATATCCTCAGGTAAAATCCAGAAGGAAGCTTTCTGTGAAACTACTCTGGGTCATCTTAATTCCTCTCCCTTAGTTAAGACTCTCCTTACGTTGAGTAATTTCATAACCCTGTGTATGATTAGTGTGTGATGGGACATTCGGGAGCACTTTGAGGCTTACTATGAAAAATGAAATATGTTCAGACTGAAACTGGAGTGAAGCTTTCCGAGGAACTGCTTTGTGACATGTGCATTCCACTCACAGAAATATACCTTCTTCTCCTAGAGGAGTCCAGAATCCCTTTTGGAGAAAAAGCTACCAGGAGACATTCGGGAGTAGAGGGACAGCTATGGTGAAAAAGGAAATATCCTCAGACAAAACCGGAGAGAAGTTTTCTGTGAAACTGCTTCGTGTTAGATATATCTATTCATCTCGCATAGTTCAAACCTTTCTTATATCACACAGATTCGAAGCTCCATCCTGCACGAATCCGCATAGGGACATTGGGGAGCACATTCAGGCCTACGGTGAAAGAGGAGATATCTTCAGATAAAAACTGGATAGAAGCTTTCTGAGAAACTACTTGTGATGCATGCATTCTGCTCAGGGAGTTATACCTCTTTTCTCACAAGACAGTGTTTAAACACTGTACGTGTTAAACCGAAACTGTGGTATTTCGGAGCACTGTGAGGAGTATGGCGAATAGCAAAATATACTGAAATAAAATCGAGAAAGAAGCCTTCCAACAATCTGCTCTCTGATATGTGCATTCGCTTCACAGAATTTATGCTTACTCTAAGTTGCCCAGTTTCGAAATTCTGTGTTAGAAGAATCTGTGAAGTGATATTTAGTGACGCCCGGAGGCTTTTGGTGAGCAAGGAAACATCTTCCGATGAAACCTCCCGAGTAACTTTCTGAGCAACTGCTTTGAGATATTTGTATTCGTCTCCTAGATGTAAACCATTCTTTGGATTGAGCAGATTGAAATTACTGTTTTTCTGGAATGTGAGGAAGGACATTTGGGAATGATCCTTAGAACATGGAAAAAAAATATCCTCAGGTAAAATCCAGAAGGAAGCTTTCTGTGAAACTACTCTGTGTCATCTTAATGTCTCTCACTTAGTTAAGCCTCTCCTTACGTTGAGTAGTTTTATAACCCTGTGTACATTTAGCATGTGATGATACATTCGGGAGCATTTTGAGGCTTATGGTGAAAAAGGAAATATGTTCAGTCCGATACTGGAGAGAAGCTTTCTGAGGAACTGCTTTGTGACATGTGCATTCCACTCACAGAAATATACCTTTGTCTCCTAGAGAATTCCAGAATCCCTTTTGGAGAGAAAATTACCAAGAGACATTCGGGAGTACGGGGATGGCTATGGTGAAAAAGTAAATATCCTTAGACAAAACTGGAGAGAAGGTTTCTGTGGAACTGCTTCGTGTTATATATACCTATTCATCTTGCATAGTTCAAACCTTTCTTGTATTGTGCAGTTTGGGAACTCTGTCATGCACGAATCTGCGAAGTGGCATTTTTGAGCACATTCAGGCCATGGTGAAAGATGAGACATCTTCAGATAAAAATTGGATAGAAGCTTTCTGAGAAACTACTTGTGATTTATGCATTATGCTCTGGGTGTTATACCTCTTTTCTCACAAGGCAGTGTTTAAACACTCTTCCTGTGTAATCGAAAAATTGATATTTCAGAGCACATTGTGGACTATGGCAAATAGTGAAATATACCAAAATGAAATCGAGAAAGAAGCGTTCCAAGAATCTGTTCTCTGATATGTGCATTCACTTCACAGAATTTATGCTTACTCTATGTTGCCCAGTTTTGAAATTCTGTCTTTGAAGAATCTGAGAAGGGATATTTAGTGACGCCCAGAGGCTTGTGTTGAGCAAGGAAACATCTTCCGATGAAACCTCCCGAGTAACTTTCTGAGCAACTGCTTTGCGATGTGTGTATTCATCTCGTAGATTTTAACCATTCTTTGGATTGAGCAGATTGAAATCACTGTTTTTGTGGAATCTGAGGAAGGACATTTGGGAACGATCCTTAGAACATGGAGATAGAAATATCCTCAGGTAAAATCCAGAAGCAAGCTTTCTGTGAAACTACTCTGTGTCATCTTAATTCCTCTCGCTTAGTTAAGCCTCTCCTTACGTTGAGTAATTTTATAACCCTGTGTATGTTTAGCATGTGATGGGACATTCGGGAGCAGTTTGAGTCTTATGGTGAAAAAGGAAATTGATTTGTTTTTCTAAAGACCACCGAAGTGGGCACATAAGAACTAGCGAGCAAGCAAGGGTAGGAGCAAAACTGAACATTTATTTTGGTCACGTAGCTCCAGGGAAGTAGGTGGGTAAGGAGAGGTCTGTCAGCCTCCAGCAAAGCAGGCCAACAGAGTCGCCTGTGGAGCTCTTGGATGGAGTTCCTGCAGTCCTGACATTTGTGGGGTGGCTGGGAAGTCTGCGCCATGCTCTGCCGGGAGCGGCTTTTCTGGGAGTCAGAGGACAAGTGGCGGGGCACGGGCGTGTGTGAGGGGGCCTTCCGCAGGTGCTAACAGGTAAATCTTGGTCTCTTTGGATTCACGTCACCTGGCACATGCCCGGTTGGTTTGCAACTTCCCGGGCGCTGGGTGCATTTTCGCACGTGCGGGAAAAGTTGGTGATGAAGAACCCAGAAGTGCGCCATCTTACCTCCATTCATCCAAACAGTCCAATCTCTTATTGGTAGTAGTGATAAGGGGCACCGTTGTCTGTCTGGCTCCTTCCTGCTGTTAAGGGGCATCATTAAGGTCGGGGCCTATGGTTGGTATTTGCACATATGGATGAAGAATAAAATAAGGCAGAGTATTAGTATAGGAATGAGGAATGGAAGCATTTGTTGGAATATGGGTAAAACCCAGAAGGATGGTCTTGGCAAGGCTGGGGAGTATGAGATAGTTAAGAAAATTTAGTAAGTTTGAGGCAAGTGGGGGAAAGCCAAACTGATTTCCACTGATTGCTTTCAGTAGGGACCCTTTTTAGCTGGGAATGAGGAACAAGTGCGCAAAGTAGTTGTTGGCCTAGCAGCAATTAAGGAGTGGAGTTTTTGTGGAGTGGATGGCTTTCCATCTACTCCTACTACAGAGATATTGGATGGAAGGCTAGGTCCAGAGAAGGATGGCAAAACAGAATAGGTAGCCTAGCTGTCGATTAAAAAATTAATTGTCTTACCCGCTACCAGGAGAGACCCACAGCTCTGAGAGGGTGATGTGGGTCCCCGAGTCTTGGCACCTTCAGTTGGACTCCTCCAGATGTAGGAGCTGTTAGGAGCTCCCAGGATCCTAGGAAAGGGGGTCACGTGGAGACGTGGCACCTGTTCTGAGGGTGGGGCAATCAGACTTCCAGTGTCCTCCCTGCTGGCAAGCAGGGCAGGGTATTGCTGGTGGACGAGGGTTAGGACATTCACTGGCCCAATGTCCTGATGAATTGCACTTATAGCAAGGCTGCGTTGGGGCTCGGGGACCTTGTGGACACCTGTTGGCATAGTGTCCTGCCTTGCTGCACTTATAGCAGACTCCTTTTGTAGCCTTGGATTCTGCGGGGTGTGTGCTCTCTGGCCTGTGTTTACGACTGGGCTGTAAAGCCGCTGCTAGAAGCTGAACCTTCCGTTCAAGGCAAGCCTGTCTGTGTGCTTCAGTCATCTCCTCTCTGGAGTTATAGACCTTAAAGGCCAAATTAACTAGGTCTTGTATTGGTGTCTGAGGGCCATCCTCTACCTTTTGAAGTTTCTTTTTTCGAATGTCAGGAGCCCTTCCTCAGATGCCACAAAAACAGTGATTTCAAGCTGCTCAATCCAAGGAATGGTTTAACTCTGTGAGACGAATACACACATCGCAAATCAGGTGCTCAGAAAATTTCTCTGCAGGTTTCATTGGAAGACGTTTCATTGCTCAACGCAAGCCTCCGTGTGTCACTCAATATCCCTTCACAGTTTCTTCAAAGACAGAGTTTGGAAACTGGGTAACATAGAGTAAGAATTAACTCTGTGAAGTGAATGCACCTATCAGAGAGCAGATTCTTGGAACGCTTCTTCCTCGATTTTATTTCACTATATTTCACTATTCGCCATAGTGCTCAAAGCGTTCTGAAATATCACTTTTTCGGTTTCACAGGAAGATTGATCAGATGCTTCCTTGTGAGAAAAAAGGTGTAACTCCCTGAGTGGAATGCATATATCAGAAACGAGTTTCCCAGAAAGCTTCTATCCAGTTTTTACTGAAGACAACTATTCTTTCACCGTAGGCGTGAATGTGCTCCCGAATGTCCCTTCGTGGTTCGGTGAATGACGGAGCTTCCAAAATACATAATACAAGAAAAGTTTTAACAATGTGAGATGAATAAAAATATCTAACACAAAGCAGTTTCACAGAAAACTTCTTTCCAGTTTTTGTCTGAGGATATTTCCTTTTTCACCAGAGCTATCCCTATACTCTCGAATGTCTCTTGATAGTTTTTTCTCCAAAAGGGATTCCGGAATCCTCTAGGAAAAGAAAGGTATATTTCTGTGAGTAGAATGCACACGTCACAGAGCAGATCCTCAGAAAGCTTCTCTCCAGTTTCTATCTGAAGGCTTTTCCTTTCTCAACATAAGCCTCAAAGAGCTCCTGAATATCCCTTCACAGACTAAACAAAAAAAGTGTCATGATACTACATGATACTACTCAATGAAAAGAGAAGCTTAAGTGAGTGAGTGGATTTCACGTGACACAGAGCAGATTCACAGAAAGCTTCCTTGTGGTTTCTCTCTGAGGTTATTTATTTTTCATGATATTCTAAAGAGCGTTTCCAAATGTCCTTTCTCAGATTCCACAGAAACAGTGATTTCTAAGTGCTCAATCCAAAGAATGATTTAACTCTATGAGATGAACACAAACATCACAAAAGAGTTGTGCAGAAAGCCTCTCTCCAATTTTCGATGGAAGACATTTCCTTGCTCAACACAGGCCTCGGGTTGCCACTTACTATCCATTCGCAGAACCCTCAAAGACATACTTTAAAACTGGGAAGTGTACAGTAAGCTTTAACCATGTGAAAAAAAAATGGATCTGTTAGAGTCCAGTTTCCTCGAGTGCTTCTTTCTGTTTTTTATTGGACTACATTTCACTTTTTGCCATAGTCTTCAATGTGCTCCGAATATCACTCTTTTGGTTTTACAGTAATAGTGTTCATACTGTGCCTTATGAGAAGGAAGTTATGACTCCCTGAGTGGAATGCACACGTCCCCTAGCAGATTCTCAGGAAGATTCTCTCCAGTTTTTATCTGACATATTTCCTCTTTCACCATAGGCCCGAATGTAATCCCAAATATGACTTCGTGGATTAATCCACAAGGGAGTTCCAAGCTGCGTAATGTACAGAAAGCTGCATCTATGTGGGATGAATACAGATCGCAAAAAGCAGATTCACAGAAAGCTTCTTTCCAGTTTTTATCTGAACATATTTCCTTTTTCACCATAGTCCTGAATGTCCTCTGGAAGGTCCCTTCTTGGATCCGTCCATGAGAGTTTCCAAGCTGCATAATGTAAAGAAACCTTTATCTATCTAAGGTGATTACACATATCACAGAGTATTTTCCTAGAAAGCTTCTTTCCAGATTTTTGTCTGAAGCTATTTCGCCTTTCACCATCAGCATCAACATGTTCTTGAATATCACTTGATACCTGTTTCTCCGAAAGGGTTTCCCCGACGCTGTATGAGAAGAGAGATATAACACTGTGAGTGGAATGCACACATCACAAAGCAGTTCCTCGGAACACTTCTCTCCAGTTTCGGTCTGAACATATTTCCCTTTTCACCGTATGCCTCAACGTGCTCCTGAATATCCCATCACACTCTAAACATACACAGGGATAGAAAACTGCTCAATGAAAAGAGAGGCTTAACTGAGTGAGAGGAATTAATATGACACAGAGCAGTTTCACAGAAAGCTTCCTTCTGCATTTTACCAGAGGATATTTCTTTCTCCATATTCTAAAGATGATTCCCAAATGTCCTTCCTCAGATGCCACAAAAACGGTGATTTCAAGCTACTCAATCCAAAGAATGCTCTAATTCTATGAGACGAACACACACATCGAAAAGCAGTTGCTCAGAAATTTTCTCTACACGTTTCATCGGAAGACGTTTCCTTGCTCACCACAAGCCTTCGGGCGTCACTAAATATCCTGTCACAGATTCTTCAAAGACAGAATTTTGAAACTGATCAACATAGAGTAAGCATTTCTCTGTGAAGTTAATGCACGTATCAGAGAGCAGATCCTTGGAATGATTCTTCTTCAATTTTATTTCAGCCTATTTCAGTATTCGGCATAGTCCTCAATGCGCTTTGAAATATCACTTTTTCGGTTTCCCAGGAACAGTGTTTAAGCACTGCCTTGTGAGAAAAGAGGTATAACTCCTTGAGTGGAATGCATACATCACAAAGTAATTTCTCAGATAGCTTCTATCCAGTTTTTATCTGAAGATATCTTCTCTTTCACTGTAGGCCTGAATGTGCTCCTGAATGTCCCTTCACGGATCCGTGCATGATGGAGTCTCCAAACTGCATAATATAAGAAAAGTTTTAACTATGCAAGATGAAGAAATATATCTAACACCAAGCAGTTTCACAGAAATCTTCTTTCCAGGTTTTGTCTGAGGATATATCCTTTTTCACCATAGCCCTCCCTATACTCCCGAATGTCTCTTGGTAGCTTTTTCTACAAAAGGGATTCCAGAATCCTGAAGGAGAAGAAAGGCATTTCTCTGTGAGTGGAATGCACACGTCACCAAGCAGCTCCTCAGAAAGCTTCTCTCCAGTTTCTATCTGAAGACATTTCCTTTCTCACCACAAATCTCAAAGCATTCCTGAATATCCCTTCTCAGAGTAAACAAAAACAGTGTTAAGATACTGCTCAATGAAAAGAGAAGCTTAACTGTGTGAGTAGAATTCAAGTGACACAGAGCAGTTTCACAGGAAGCTACCTTGTGTTTTCTCTCTGAGGTTATTTCTTTTTCAGGATATTCTAAAGAGCGTTTCCAAATGTCCTTTCTCAGATTCCACAGAAACAGTGATTTCTAAGTGCTCAATCCAAAGAATGATTTAACTGTGTGAGATGAAAGCAAACATCACAAAAGAGTTGCGCAGAAAGCTTCTGTCCAATTCTCGATGGAAGACATTTCCTTGCTCGACACAGGCCTCTGGTTGCCACTTACAATCCCTACGCAGAATCCACAAAGAGCAACATTCAAACTCGGAAATATAGAGTAAGCTTTAACACTGTGTAAAGAATGGACATGTCAGAGAGCTGTCTCAGCGAGTGCTTCTTCCTGTTTTTTATTGCATGACATTTCACTTTTTGCCATAGTATACAATGTGCTCCGAATATCACTCTTTTGTTCTCACAGGAACAGTGTTCACACTGTGCTTTATGAGAAGAAAGTTACAAGTCCCTGAGTGGAAAGCAGACATCAACAAGCAG
Source organism: Piliocolobus tephrosceles (assembly GCF_002776525.5). Lineage (NCBI taxonomy): Eukaryota > Metazoa > Chordata > Mammalia > Primates > Cercopithecidae > Piliocolobus > Piliocolobus tephrosceles. Next base: position 15,797 of record NW_022312528.1, on the reverse strand, counting down.
TTTCTCAGAAAGCTTCTCTCCAGTTTTGATCTGACTATATTTTCTATTTCACCGTAGGCCCGAATGTGATCCCAAATATCCCTTCACGGATCCATCCACAAAGAAGTTTCCAAGCTGTGTAATGTAAAGAAAGATTTACCTATCTGAGATTATTAGACATATCACAGAGTAGTTTCCTAGAAAGCTTCTTTCCAGTTTTTGTCTGAGGCTATTTCTCTTTTCCCCATCTGCATCAACATGCTCCCGAATATCACTTAGTGCCTGTTTCTCCAAAAGGGTTTCCTCGATGCTGTATGAAAAGAGATATAACAGTGTGAGTGGAATGCACACGTCACAAAGCAGTTCCTCGGAAAGCTTCTCTCCAGTTTCGGTCCGAACATACTTCCTTTTTCACCGTTAGCCTCTAAGTGCTCCCGAATATCCCATCACACGCAAAACATACACAGGGTTAGAAAACTGCTCAATGAAAACAGAGGCTTAACTGAGCGAGAGGAATTAAGACAACACAGAGCAGTTTCACAGAAAGCTTCCTTCTGGATTTTACCTGAGGATATTTCTTTCTCCATGTTCAAAGGATTGTTCCCAAATGTCCTTCCTCAGATGCCACAAAAACAGTGATTTCAAACTGCTCAGTCCAAAGAATGGGTTAACTCTATGAGACAAATACACACAATGCAAAGCAGTTGCTCAGAAAGTTTCTCTGCAGGTTTCATCGGAAGATGTTTCCTTGCTCACCACAAGCCTCCGGACGTCTCTATATATACACTCACAGATTCTTCAAAGATAGAGTTTGGAAATTTGGCAACATAAAGTAAGCATTAACTCTGTGAATTGAATGCACATATGAGAGAGCAGATTCTTGGAACGCTTCTTCCTCGATTTTATTTCAGTATATTTCGCTAATCGCCATAGTCCTTAAGGCGTTCTGAAATATCACTTTTTCGGCTTCACTGGAAGAGTGTTCAAACATTGCTTTGTGAGAAAAGAGGTACAACTTCCTGAAGGGAATGCATACATAACAAAATAATTTCTCAGAATGCTTCTATCCAGTATTTATCTGAAAATATCTCCTCTTTCACCATAGGCCTGAATGTGCTCCTGAATGTCCCTTCACCGATCCGTACATGACGGAGTTTTCAATCTGCGTAATATAAGAAAAGTTTTAACTATGCGAAATGAATAAATACATCTAACACATAGCAGTTTCACAGAAATCTTCTTTCCAGTTTTTGTCTGAGGATATTACTTTTTTCACCATAGCCCTCCATATACTCCCGAATGTTTCTTGGTAGCTCTTTCTCCAAAAGGGATGCCAGAATCTTCTAGGAGAAGAAAGGTATATTTCTGTGAGTGGAATGCACACATCACAAGGCAGCTCCTCAGAAAGCTTCTCTCCAGTATCTATCGGAAGACGTTTCCTTTCTCACCGTAAGCCTCAAAGCACTCCTGAATATCCCTTCGCAGACTAAACAAAAACAGTGTTATGATACTGCTCAATGATAAGAGAAGCTTAAATGTGTGAGTGGAATTTACGTGACACAGAGCAGTTTCACAGAAAGATTCCTTCTGGTTTCTCTCTGAGGTTATTTCTTTTTCAAGATATTCTAAAGATCGATTCCAAATGCCCTTTATCAGAATCCACAGAAACAGTGATTTCAAACTGCTCAATCCAAAGAATTATTTCACTCAATGAGAGGAATGCAAACATCACAAAAGAGTTTCGCAGAAATCTTCTCTCCAATTTTTAATGGAAGTCATTTCCTTTCCTCACACAGGCCTCCAGTTACCACTTAGAATCCCTTCGCAGCACCCTCAAAGCCCGACTTTCAAACTGGGAAATGTAGAGTAAACTTTAACCCTGTGAAGAGAATGGATGTGCCCGACAGCAGTTTCTTCGAGTGATTCTTTCTGTTTCTTATTGGACGACAATTCACTTTTTGCCATAGTCTTCAATGTGCTCCAAATATCACTCTTTTATTTTTACAGGAAAACTGTTCAAACTATGCCTTAGAAGAAACTTATACCCCCCTGAGTGTAATGCGCACATCACCAACCAGTTTCTCAGAAAGCTTCTCTCCAGATTTTATCTGACTATATTTCCCATTTCACCATAGGCCCAAAAGTGATCCCAAATATATCTTCGTGGGTCCATCGACGAGGGAGTTTCCAAGCTGCGTAATGTAAAGAAATTTTCATCTATGAGAGATGAATAAACATAGCATAAAAGCAGATTCCCAGAAAGCTTCTTTCCAGTTTTTATTTGAAGATACTTCCTTTTCACCATAGTTGTGAATCTGCTCCCAAATGTCACTTCGTGGATCCGTCCATGACAGTTTCCAAGCTGAGTAATGTAAAGAGAGCTTTATTTATGTGATATTGTTACACTTATCACAGAGTAGTTTCCTAGAAAGCTTCTTTCCAGGTTTTGTCTGACGCTATATCTCTTTTCACCATAGGCATCAAAGTGCTCCCGAATATCACTTGGTAACTCTTTCTATGAAAGGATTCCTCGATGCTGTATGAGAAGAGATGTATAACACTGTGACTGGATTGCACACGTCACAAAGCAGTTCCTCGGAAAGCTTCTCTACACTTTCGGTCTGAACATATTTCCTTTTTCACCATAAGCCTCAAAGTGCTCCCGAATATACCATCACACGCTAAACATACACAGGGTTAGAAAACTGCTCAATGAAAAGAGAGTCTTAACTGAGTGAGAGGAATTAAGACGACACAGAGCAGATTCACAGAAAGCTTCCTTCTGGATTTTACCTGAGGATATTTCATTCTCTGTATTCTAAGGATCGTTCCCAAATGTCCTTCCTCAGATGCCACAAAAACAGTGATTTCAAACTGCTCAATCCAAAGAATGGTGTCACTCTATGAGACGAATAAACACAACGTAAAGCAGTAACTGAGAAAGTTTCTCTGCAGGATTCATCGGAAGACGTTTCCTCGCTCAACACAAGCCTCCAGGTGTCACTAAATATCCCTTCAGAGATTCTTCAAAGACAGACTTTCGAAACTGGGCATAATAGAGTAAGCATTAACTCTGTGAAGTGAAATCACATATTAGAGATCAGATCCTTGTAATGCTTCCTCCTCAATTTTATTTCAGTATACTTCACTATTTGCCATATTCCTCAAGGCACTCCGAAATATCACTTTTTTGGTTTCACAGGAACAGTGTTCAAACTCTGCCTTGTGAGAAAAGTGGTATAACTCTCAGAGTGGAATGCATACATGACAAAGTAGTTTCTCAGAATCCTTCTATCCAGTTTTTATCTGAAGATATCTCCTCTTTCACCGTAGGACAGAAAGTGCTCCCGAATGTCGGAGTTTCCAAACTGCATAATGTAAGAAAACTTTTAACTATGCGAGATGATAAATATATCTTACACAAAGCAGTTTCACAGAAATCTTCCTTTCAGTTTTTGTCTGAGGGTATTTCCTTTATCACCAGTGCCGTCCCTATACTCCCAAATGTCTCTTGGTAGCTTTTTCCCCAACAGGGATTCTGGAATCCTCTAGGAGAAGAAAGATATATTTCTGTGAGTGGAATGCACACGTCACAAAGCAGCTCCTCAGAAAGCTTCTCTCCAGTTTCTATCTGAAGACGTTTCCTTTCTCACTGTAAGCCTCAAAGCGCTCCTGAATATCCCTTCACAGAATTAAAAAAAACAGCATTATGATACTGCTTAATGAAAACAGAAGCTTAACTCTGTGAGCAGAATACACGTGTCACAGAGCAGTTTCACAGAAAGCTTCCTTCTGGTTTCTCTCTGAGGTTATTTCTTCTTCAAGATATTCTAAAGAGCGACTTCAAATGTCCTTTCTCAGATTCCACAGATATAGTGATTTCAAACTGCTCAATCCAAAGAATGATTTAACTCTATGAGATCAATTAAAAAATCATAAAAGAGTTTTGCAGAAAGCTTCTCCCCAATTTTCGGTGGAAGAAATTTTCTTGCTCGATACAGCTCTCAGTTGCCACCTACTATCCCTTTGCAGAACTCTCAAACACCGACTTTCAAACTGGGAAATGTAGAGTAAGATTTAACCCTGTGAGAAGCATGGACATGTCAGAGAACAGTTTATCCGAGTGTTTCTTTCTGTTTTTTATTGGACACCATTTCACTTTTTGCCATAGTCTTCAATGTGCTCCGAATATCACTCTTTTGGTTTTACAGGAACAGTGTTCAAAGTGTGCCTTATGAGAAGAAAGTTATACTTCCTTGAGTGTAATGCACACATCACCAAGCAGTTTCTCACGAAGTTTCTCTCCAGTTTTTATCTGACTGTATTTCCAATTCCACCATAGGCCCGAATGTGATCCCATATATTCCTTCATGGATCCATGCATGAGGGATTTACCAAGCCTTGTGATGCAAAGATAGCTTCATCTATGTGAGATGAATAAACATAACAAAGGGCAGATTCACAGAATGCTTCTTTCCAGTTTTTGTCTGAAGATATTTCCTTTTTCACCATAGTCCCGAATGAGCTACCGAATGTCCCTTCGTGAATCCGGCCATAACAGTTTTTAAGCTGCATAATGTAAAGAAAGCTTTATCTATGTGGAATGATTACACATATCACATAATAGATTCCTAGAAAACTTCTTTCCAGTTTTTGTCTCAGGCTATTTAACTTTTCACCATCGGCATCAACATGCTCCCGAATATCACCTGGTACCTGTTTCTCCAAAAGTGTTTCCCTGACACTGTAAGAGAATAGAGGTATGGTATAACATTCTGAGTGGAATGCACACATCAGAAAGCAGTTCCTTGGAAAGCTTCTCTCCAGTTTTGGTCTGAACATATTTCCCTTTTCATCGTATGCCTCAAAGTGCTCCTGAATATCCCATCACAAAATAAACATACACAGGGTTAGAAAACTGCTGAATGAAAATAGAGGCTTAACTGAGTGAGTGGAATTAAGACAATGCAGAGCAGTTTCACAGAAAGCTTACTACTGGATTTTACCTGAGGATATTTCTTTCTCTATATTCTAAGAATCGTTCCCAAATGTGCTTCCTCAGATTCCACAAAAACAGTGATTTCATTCTGCTTAATCCAAAGAATGGTTTAACTCTATGAGACGAATACACACATCACAAAACAGTTGCTCAGAAAGTTTCTCTGCAGGTTCCATCAGAAGATGTTTCCTCGCTCACCACAAGCCTCTGGGTGTCAGTAAATAGCCCTTCAGAGATTCTTCAAAGACATTTTCCACCTGGGCAGCATAGAGTAAGCATTAACTCTGTGAAGTGAATGCACATATTAGAGAGCAGATTCTTAGAACGCTTCTTCCTCCATTTTATTTCAGTATATTTCACTATTCGCCATAGTCCTCAATGCGCTCTGAAATATAACTTTGTCAGTTTCACAGGAACAGTGTTCACAGTCTTTTGTGAAAAGAGGTATAATTCTTGAGAGGAATGCATACATCACAAAATAGTTTCTCAGAAAGCTGCTATCCAGTTTTTATCTGAAGATATCTCCTCTTTCACTGTAGGCCTGAATGTGCTCCCGAATGTCCTTTCATGGATCCGTGCATGACGGAGTCTCTAAACTGCGTAATCAACAAAAGTTTTAACTATGTGAGATGAGTAACTATATCTAACACAAAGCAGATTCACAGAAATATTCTTTTCAGTTTTCGTCTGAGATTTTTTCATTTTTCACTATAGCCGTCCATATACTCCCGAATGTCTCTTGGTAGCTGTTTCCCCAAAAGGGATTCTGGAATCCTCTATGAGCAGACAGGTATATTTCTGTGAGTGGAATGCACATGTCACAAAGCAGCTTCTCAGAAAGACTCTCTGCTCTCTGCAGTATCTATCTGAAGACGTTTCCTTTCTCACTGTTAGCCTCAAAGCGCTCCTTAATATCCCTTTGCAGATTAAACAAAAACAGTGTTATGATACTGTTCCATGCAAAGAGAAGATTAACTGTGTGAGTGAAATTCACTTGACAAATTGCATATTCACAGAGAGCTTCCTTTTGGTTTTTCTCTGAGGTTATTTCTTTCTCAGGATATTCTAAAGAGTGTTTCCAAATGTCCTTTCTCAGATTCCACAGAAACAGTGATTTCAACCTGCTCAATCGAGAGAATGATTTAACTCTATGAGATGAAAACAAACATCCCAAAAGAGTTGCACAGAAAGCTTCTCTCCAATTTTCGATGGAAGACATTTCCTTGGTCGACACAGGCCTCCGGTTGCCATTTACTATCCCTTCGCAGAACCCTCAGAGGCCGACTTTCAAACTGGGACATGTAGAGTAAGCTTTAACCCTGTGAAAAGAATGGGCATGTCAGAGAGCAGTTTCTTCGAGTGCTTCTTTCTGTTTTTTTATTGGACGCCATTTCACTTTTTGCCATAGTCTTCCATGTGCCCCGAATATCACTCTTTTGGTTTTACAGGAACAGTGTTCAAACTGTGCCTCATGAGAAGAAAATTATAACTCCCTGAGTGGAATGCAGACGTCACCCAGCAGATTCTCAGAAATTTTCTCTCCAGTTTTATCTGGCTATGTTTGCTATTTCACCATAGGCCCGAATGTGATCCCAAATATCCCTTCGTGGATCCATTCACAAGGAAGTTTCCAAGCTGCGTAATTTATAGAAAGCTTCATCTATGTGAGATGAATAAACATAGCAAAAAGCAGTTTTGAAGAAAGCTTCTTTGCCGTTTTTATCTGAAGATATTTCCTTTTTCATCATAGCTCTGAAGGCGAAAGAGAGTAGTTTCCTAGAAACTTCTTTACAGTTTCTGTCTGAGGCTTTTTCCATTTTCACCATCAGCATCAACATGCTCCCGAATGACACTTGATACCTGTTTCTCCAAAAGGGTGTCCCCAACGCTTTATGAGAAGAGAGGTAAAACACTGTGAGTGGAATGCACACGTCAAAAATCAGTTCCTCAGAAAGCTTCACTCCAGTTTCGGTCTGAACATATTTTCCTTTACAACGTAAGTCTCAAAATGCTCCCAAATATCCCATCAAATGCTAAACCTACACAGGGTTAGAAAACTGCTCAATGAAAGCAAAGGCTTAACTGAGCGAGAGGAATTAAGACGACACAGAGTAGTTTCACAGACAGCTTCCTTCTGGATTTTACCTGAAGATATTTCTTTCTCCATATTCTAAGGATCGGTTCCAAAGCCCTTTCTCAGATTCCACAAAAACAGTGATTTCAAGGTGCTCAATCAAAAGAATTGTTTAACTCTATGAGCCGAATATGCACATCACAAAGCAGTTGCTCAGAAAGTTTCTCCGCAAGTTTCACCGGAAGACGTTTCCTTGCTCACCAGAAGCCTCTGGGCGTCACTAAATATCCCTTCACAGATTCTTCAAAGACAGAGTTTCGAAACTGGGCAACATAGAGTAAGCATTAACTCGGTGAAGTGAATGCACATATCAGAGAGCAGATTCTTGGAATGCTTCTTCCTCGATTACATTTCAGTATATTTCACTATTTGCCGTAGTTCTCAATGTGCTCCGAAATATCACTTTTTGGTTTCACAGGAACAGTGTTCAAATGCTGCCTTGTGAGAAAAGAGGTATAACTCCCCGAGTGGAATGCATACATAACAAAGTACTTTCTAAGAATGCTTGTATCCAGTTTTTTTCTGAAGATATCTTGTCTTTTCCCGCAGGCTAGAATGTGCTCCCAGATATCCCCTTGTGGATCCGTGCATGATGGAGTTTCCAAAGTACGTAATATAAGAGAAGTTTTAACTATGCAAGATGAATTAATACATCTAACACAAAGCAGTTTCACAGAAATCTTCTTTCCAGTTTTGTCTGTCGATATTTATTTTTTCACCATATTTGTCCCTATACGTCCAAATGTCTCTTGGTAGCTTTTTCTTGAAAAGGGATTCCAGAATCCTCTAGGAGAAGAGAGGTATATTTCTGTGAGTGGAATGCACATGTCATAAAGCAGCTCCTCAGAAAGATTCCCTCCAGTTTCTATCTGAAGACATTTTCTTTCTCATCGTAAGCCTCAAAGCACTTCTGCATATCCCTTCGCAGACTACAGAAAAACAGTGTTATGACACTGCTCAATGAAAAGGGAAGCTTAACTGTGTGAGCAGAATTCACGTGACATAGCAGTTTCACAGAAGGCTTCCTTCTCATTTCCATCTGAGGTTATTTCTTTTTCAGGATATTCTAAAGAGCGTTTCCAAATGTCCTGTCTCAGATTCCACAGAAACAGTGATTTCAAACTGCTCAATCCAAAGAACGATTTCACTCTATGAGATGAATACAAACATCACAAAACAGTTGCGCAGAAAGCTTCTCTCCAATTTTCGATGGAAGACTTTTCCTTCATTGAAATAGGCCTCCGATTGTCAATTACTATCCCTTCTCAGATCCCTCAAAGACCGACTTTTAAACTGGGAAATGTTGAGAAAGCTTTAACCCTGTGAAAAGAATGGACATGTCAGAGAGCAGTTTCTTCGAGTGATTCTGTCTGTTTTTTTATTGGACGACATTTCACTATTGCCATAGTCTTCAATGTGCTCCGAATATCACTCTTTTGGTTTTACAGGAACAGTGTTAAAACTGTGCCTTAGTAGAAGAAAGTTACAACTCCCTGAGAGGAATGCACGCATCACCAAGCAGTTTCTCAGAAAACTTCTCTCCAGTTTTTATCTGAGTATATTTCCTATTCACCATAGGCCCAAATGTGATCCCAAATATCCCTTTGTGGATCCATCCACAAGGGTGTTTCCAAGCTGTGTAATGTAAAGAAAGCTTCATCTATGTGAGATGAATAAACATAGCAAAAAGCAGATTCACAGAATGCTTCTTTCCCGTTTGTAAATGAAGATATTTCCTTTTTCACCATAGTTCTGAATGTGCTCACGAAGGTCCCCTCGTGGATCCGTCCATGACAGTTTCCAAGCTGTGTAATGTAAAGAAAGCTTTATGTATGTGAGATGAATACATATATCACAGAGCAATTTGCTAGAAAGCTTCTTTCTAGTTTTTGTCGAGGCTATTTCCCTTTTCACCATCGGCATCAACATGCTCCCGAATATCACTCAGTACCTGTTTCTCCAAAAGGGTTTCCCCTACGCTGTATGAGAAGAGAGGTATAACAGTTTGGAATGCACAGGTCAAAAAGCAGTTCTTCGGAAAGCTTCTCTCCAGTTTCAGTCTGAACATATTTCCTTTTACACCGTAAGCCTCAAAATGCTCCCGAATATCCCATCACACGCTAAACATACACAGGGTTAGAAAACTGCTCAATGAAAAGAGTGACTTAACTGAGTGAGATGAAATTAGATGACACAGAGCAGTTTTACAGAAAGCTTCTTTCTGGATTTTACCTGAGGATATTTCTTTCTCCATATTCTGAGGATCGTTCCCAAATGTCCTTCCTCAGATTCCACAAAAACAGTGATTTCAAGCTGCTTAATCCAAAGAATGGTTTAACTGTATGAGACGAATACACACTTTGCAAAGCAGTTGCTCAAAACGTTTCTCTGCAGGTTGCATCGGAAGATATTTTCTTGCTCACCACAACCCTCCAGGAGTCACTAAATATCCATTCACAAATTCTTCAAAGACTGAGTTTTGAAACAGGGCAACATAGAGTAAACATTAACTCTGTGAAGTGAATGCACATATCAGAGAGCAGATTCTTGGGATGCTTCTTCCTCGATTTTACTTTAGTATATTTCACTATTTGCTATAGTCCTCAATGCGCTCTGATATATCAACTTATCCATTCACAGGAACAGTGTTCAAACTCTGCCTTCTGAGAAAAGTGGTATAACACCCTGAGTGGAATGCATACATAACAAATTAGTTTCTCAGTAAGCTTCTATCAGTTTTTATCTGAAGATATCTCCTTTTTCAGCGTTGGCCTGAATGTGCTTCTGAATGTCCTTTCGCAGATCTGTGCATGATGGATTTTCCCAACTGCGTGATATAAGAAAAGTTTTAACTATGAGAGATGAATAAATATATCTAACACAAAGCAGTTTCACAGAAATCTTCTTTCCTTTTTTTGTCTGAGGATATTTCCTTTTTTAACCACAGCCCTCCCTATATTTCCAAATGTCTCTTGGTAGCTCTTTCTCCAAAAGGGATTCTGGAAACCTCTCAGAGAAGAAAGGTATATTTCTGTGAGTGTAATGCACACGTTACAAAGCAGCTCCTCAGAAAGCTTCTCTCCAGTTTCTATCTGAAGCCATTTCCTTTGTCACTGTAAACCTCAAAACCCTCCTGAATAATCCTTCACAGACTAAACATAAACATCGTTATGATACTGCTCAATGAAAAGAGAAGTTTAACTGTGTGAGCGGAATTCACGTGACACAGAGCAGTTTCACAGAAAGCTTCCTTCTGGTTTCTCTCTGAGGTTATTTGTTTTTCACGATATTCTAAAGATCGTTTCAAAATGTCCTTTCTCAGATTCCACAGATACAGTGATTTCAAACTGCTCAATCCAAAGAATGATTTAACTCTATGAGATGAATACAAACATCAAAAAAGAGTTTCGCAGAAACCTCCTCTCCAATTTTCGATGGAAGACTTTTCCTTGCCTCACAGAGGCCTCCGGTTGCCACTTACTATCCCTTCGCAGAACCCTCAAAGACTGACTTTCAAACTGGGAAAAGTAGAGTAACCTTAGAACCTGTGAAAAGAATGGACATGTCAGAGAGCAGTTTCTTCGAGTGCTTCTTTCTGTTTTCTATTGGACGATATTTCAGTTTTTGAATAGTCTTCAATGTGCTCCAAATATCACCCTTTTGGTTTTCCATGCACAGTGTTCAAACTGTGCCTTATGAGAAAAAACTTGCAACTCCCTCTGTGGAATGCACACATCACTAAGCAGTCTCAGAAAGCTTCTCACCAGCTTTTATCTGACTATATTTCCTATTTCACCATACACCCGAATGTGATCCCAAATATCCTTTCACGGATCCAGCCATGAGGGAGTTTCCAAGCCTCGTAATGTAAAGAAAGCTTCAATTATGTGACATGAATAAACACAGCAAAAGCAGATTCACAGAAGGCTTCTTTCCACTTCTATCTGAAGATATTCCCTTTTTCACCATAGTCCTGAATGTGCTCCCGAAGGTCCCTTCATGGATCCGTCCATGACAGATTCCAAGCTGCGTAATGAAAGAAAGCTTTACCTATGTGAGATGATTACACATATCACAGTGTAGTTTTCTAGAAAGCTTCTTTCCAGTTTTTGTCTGAGGCTATTTCTCTTTTCACCATCAGCATCAACATGCTCCTGAATATCACTCGGTACCTGTGTTTTCAAAAGGGTTTCCCCAATTCTGTATGAGAAGAGAGGTATAACAGTCTGAGTGGAATAAACACGTCACAAATCATTTCCTTGGAAATCTTCTTTCCTGTTTTGGTCTGAACGTATTTTCTTTATCACCGTAAGTCTCAAAGTACTCCCGAATATCCCATTACACGCTAAACATACCCAGGGTTAGAAAAGTGCTCAGTGAAAAGAGAGGCTTAACTGAGCGAGAGGAATTAAGATGACACAGAGAATCTTTAACAGAAAGCTTCCTTCTGGATTTTACCTGAGAATATTTCTTTCTCCATATTATAAGGATCATTTCCAAATATCCTTCCTCAGATGCCACAAAAACAGTGATTTCAAGCTGAAGAATCCAAAGCAGAGTTTATCTCTATGAGACGAATACACACATCACAAAGCAGTTGCTCAGAAAGTTTCTCTGCAGGTTTCATCGGAAGACGTTTCCTTGATCACTACAAGCCTCCAGGCATCACAAAATATCCCTTCGCAAATTCTTAAAAGACAGAATTTCGACACTGGGCAAAATAGAGCAAGCATTAACTCTGTGAAGTGAATGCACATATCGGAGAGCGGATTCTTGGAACACTTCTTCCTCGATTTTTTTTTTTTTTTTTTTTTTTTTGAGATGGAGTCTCACTTTGTTGCCCAGGCTGGAGTGCAGTGGCTCGATCTTGGCTCACTGCAAAGTCCGCCTCCCGAGTTCATGCCATTCTCCTGCATCAGCCTCCCAAGTAGCAGGGACTAGAGGTGCCCGCCACCGTGCCCGGCTAACTTTTTTTGTATTTTTAGTAGAGACGGGGTTTCACCGTGTTAGCCAGGCTGATCTTGATATCCTGACATCGTGATCCACCCGTCTCGGCCTCCCAAAGTGCTGGGATTACAGGCTTGAGCCACCACTCCCGGCCTCTTCCTCGATTTTATTTCGGTATATTTCACTATTCGCCAGAGTCCTCAATACGCTCCAAAATATCACATTTTCGGTTTCACAGCAACAGTGTTCAAACGCTGCCTTGTGAGGAAAGAGGTATAAATCCCTGAGTAGAATGCATACATAACAAAGTAGTTTCTCAGAAAGCTTCTATCAAGTTTTTATCTGAAGATATCTCCTCTTTCACCACAGGCCTGAATGTGCTCCTGTATGTCCTTCTGCGGATCTGTGCATGATGGAGTTTCCAAACTGCATAATATAGGAAAATTTTTATCTATGCATGATTAATAAATATATCTAACACAAAGCTGATTCACAGAAATCTTCTTTCCAGTTTTTGTCTGAGGATATTTCCTTTTTCCCCATAGTCCTCCCTATACTGCAGAATGTCTCTTGGTAGCTCTTTCTCCAAAAGGGATTCTGATATCCTCTAGGAGAAGAAAGGTATATTTCTGTGAGTGGAATGCACACGTCACAAAGCAGCTCCTCAGAAAGCTTCTCTTCAGTTTCTATCTGAAGACGTTTCCTTTCTCACCGTATGACTCAAATCTCTCCTGAATATCACTTTGCAGACTAAACAAAAACAGGGTTATGATACTGCTCAATGAAAAGAGAAGCTTAAATCTCTGAGCAGAATTCACGTGACAATGTGCAGTTTCACAGAAAGCTTCCTTCTGGTTTCTCTCTGAGGTTATTTCTTTTCAGGATATTATAAAGAGCGTTTCCAAATGTCCTTTCTCAGATTCCACAGAAACAGTGATTTCAAACTGCTCAATACAAGGAATGATTTAACTCTATGAGATGAATACAAACATCACAAAAGAGTTTCTCAGAAAGCTTCTCTCTAATTTTCGATGGAAAACATTGCCTTGCTTGACTCAGGCCTCCGGTTGCCATTTACTATCCCTTCACAGAACCCTGCAAAACCGACTTTCAAACTGGGAAATGTAGAGTAAGCTTTTACCCTGTGAAAAGATATAGACATGTCAGAAAGCAGTTTCTTCCACTGCTTCTTTCTGTTTTTTATTGGACGACGTTTCACTTTTTGCCATGGTCTCCAATGTGATCCGAATATCACTCTTTTGGTTTTACAAGAACAGTGTTCAAGCTGTGCCTTATGAGAAAAATGCTATAACTCCCTCAGTGGAATGCACACGTCACCAAGCAGTTTCTCAGAAAGCTTTTCTCCAGTTTCTATCTGACTACATTTCTTATTTCACCATAGGCCCAAATGTGATCCAAAGTATCCCTTCGCGGATCCATCCATAAGGGAGTTTCCAAGCTGCGTGATGTAAAGAAAGCTTCATCTATGTGAGATGAATGAACATAACAAAAAGCAGTTTCACAGAAAGCTTCTTTCCAGTTTATATCTGAAGATATTTCCCTTTTCACCATAGTCTTGAATGTGCTCCCGAAGGTCCCTTCCTCGATCCATCCATGACAGTTTCTTAGCTGAGTAATGTAAAGCAAGATGTATCTATGTGAGATGATTACACATATCACTGAGTAGATTCCTATAAAGCTTCTTTCCAGGTTTGGTCTGAGGCTATTTCCCTTTTCACCATCGGCATCAACATGCTCCTGAATATCACTTGCTACCTCTTTCTCCAAAAGGTTTTCCCCAACGCTGTATGAGAAGAGAGGTATAACACTGTCAGTGGAATGCACACGTCACAAAGCAGTTCCTTGGAAACATTCTGAACATATTTCGGTCTGAACATATTTCCTTTATCACCATAAGCCTCAAAGTGCTCTCGAATATACCATCACACGCTAAACATACACAGGGTTAGAAAACTGCTCCATGAAAAGCGAGGCTTAACTGAGCGAGAGGAATTAAGACAACACATTGCAGTTTCACAAAAAGTCTCCTCCTCGTTTTTTCCTGAGGATATTTCTTTCTCCGTATTCTAAGGATAGTTCCCAAATGTCCTTCACATTCCAGAAAAACAGTGATTTCAAGCTGCTCAATGAAAAGTGTGGCTTAACTCTGTGAGAGTAATAAACACATCACAAAGTAGTTGTTCAGAAAGTTTCTCTGCAAGTTTCATCAGAAGACATTTCCTTGCTCACCAAAAGCCTCTGAGCCTCACTACATATCCCTTCACAGATTCTTTAAAGAAAGAGTTTCGAAACTGGGCATAATAGGGTAAGCATTAACTCTGTGAAGTGAATGCACATAGTAGAGAGCCGATTCTTGGAACGCTTCTTCCTCGATTTTATTTCAGTATATTTCACTATTTGCTATCATCCTCAATGTGCTCCGAAATATCACTTTTTCGGTATCACAGGAACAGTGTTCAAACGCTACCTTGTGAGAAAAGTGGTATAACTTCCAGGGTGGAATGCATACATCACAATGGAGTTTCCCAGAAAGCTTCTATCCAGTTTTATCTGAAGATATCTCCTCTTTCATCATAGGCCTGAATGTGCTCCCAAATGTCCCTTCATGGATCCATGCATGACGGGGTTTCCAAACTGCATAATAGAATAAAAGTATTAACTATGTGAGATAAATAAATGTAACAGAAAACAGTTTCACAGAAATCTTCCTTCCAGTTTTTGTCTGAGGATATTTCCCTTTTCACCATAGCCGTCCCTATACTCCCACATGTCTCTTGGTAGCTCTTTCTCCAAAAGAGATTCCAGAATCCTCTAGGAGAAGAAATGCATATTTCTGTCACTGGAATGCACACGTCACAAAGCAGCCCCTCAGAAAGCTTCTCTCCAGTTTCTATCTGAAGAACTTTCGTTTCTCAGTGTAAGCCTCAAAGTGCTCCTGAATATCCCTTCGGAGTATAAACAAAAACAGTGTTATGATACTGCTCAATGAAAAGTGAAGCTTAACTGTGTGTGCGGAATTCAAGTGACACAGAGCAGTTTCACAGAAAGTTTCCCTCTAGGATCTCTCAGAGGCAATTTCTTTTTCAGGATATTCTAACGAGTGTTTCCAAATGTCCTTTCTGAGATTCCACAGAAACAGTGATTTCAAACTGATCAATCCAAAGAATGATTTAACTCTATGAGATGAATAGAAACATCACAAAAGGGTTGTGCAGAAAGATTCACTACAATTTTCGATGGAAGACATTTCCTAGCTGGACACAGGCCTCCGGTTTCCACTTACTGACCCTTCAGAGAACCCACAAAGACCAACTTTCAAACTGGGACATGTAGAGTATTCTTTAATCCTGTGAAAAGAATGGACATGTCAGAGAGCAGTTTCTTCGAGTGCTTCTTTCTCTTTTTTATTGGAAGACATTTCACTTTTTGCCATAGTCTTCAATGTGCTCCAAATATCACTATTTTGGTTTTACAGGAACAGTGCTCAAACTGTACCTTATTAGAAGAAAGTTATAACTCCCTGAGGGGAATGCACTTATCACCAAGCAGTTTCTCAGAAAGTTTCTCTCCAGCTTTTATCTGACTATATTTCCTATTTCACCACAGGCCTGAATGTGATCCCAAATGTCCCTGCGCAGATCCATCCACGAGGGAGGATCCAAGCTGTGTAATGTAAAGAAAGCTTCATCTATGTGAGATGAATAAACATAGCAAAAA